>NC_056743.1:267781832-267849332 GCF_019279795.1 Protopterus annectens
ACCATTACATTAAATACGGGATATCATTGTGTCCTACAATCGTAGCACATCAGCCATTTCTAATCGTTTTTCGGGACACAACTGTCCATGGAGTGACTGCCCCAACCAAAGTGGGACAGGTGGTGACCTTAGTCGCTGCTCCTATGTCGGTGCGGCGCTGACATGCGGCTGTACACCTTCTCTGAGTGTAAACACTGACAGTGCATTGCGGACGAACGCGGTCTTATGCATATCCTTTGCTCCTTGGACGGGTACACTTATGCCTTCGTGGCTTCTATTTGCTTCTCCGTTAATTTGGGACGGGGACTATGTTGCATACTGTACGTGCGTTTCATTCTGCACAGGACCTGGCTGCTGCCATTACTATTGTGGGCGGACCGTGGCTGTCAGCACATTAGGTTGCTCACCTCATGCCGGCTTAGACACGCCTCCAGACGCATCCTACCTGGGCTCTCTCACGTACACTACGCATGTGTCTGTGATTCCGGTGCACTCTCATTAATATGTATATGGCGCTACTGCGCCGGATATTCCATGCACTGCCGGCGCAGGCCTTACGCCGGCCTTGCGCCGAGCTTCATGAATCCCGGGGTTTATGTTTCCTTCATCTTCTTTTCTAACTGGTATGAGTAATATATCATATGTGTTTGTAAAAATACTTGTATGATGTGATTGCTTGTTCTTATTTTTTACAGTCAATACTCTTTCTTGAGTATCTTCCTTTGCAACTATCAGTCTCCTTAATATATTCAAACATGTCATTTTGTGAGAATTTAAATGATTAATTAGCTCTACTTGAAAGGCCGTTATTTGCTTTCTCCATCAAGTACATATCATTTGGTTTCATGCAATATTTTTAGATGCTTTCATGAAATCATCTCTACCCCATTGCCTACTTGTATTTTCTATCCTGGCTTCCAATTTGTGCTTATATTGTGATATAAGCTCACTGTACTAATGCATGTTTTTTGAATTATTATTTTTTTTTTATTCCTTTTTTCTAAAGGATCATAGGAGGTTATTAGGCTAATGGCCCTGGGGACCTTACAAGCCTAGCCAAGAGTTTATCCCCCCAAAAAAAACCTCAGTCAGCACCTGTTGTCCTTGTCAGTGAGGGACACAGGTGGAACCCCTGGGATAAATTTGCGGTTTCCCTTCCACTCATCAAGGTTGTGCTTGAAGAGGGTCAGTGAAGTACTCTATTTGACATGTATGGGAAGTCTATTCCAGAGATGGGGTAACCTCTGGGAGACAAACCTGTCTCCAGCAGGTTTTGTTGATGTTGCATATTAGATTTAGGCATTTTGAACAGTTAATGCATGATGAGGTAGACATACAGATACGGAGCATCTCTAGTAGGGCAGGGTCCAAGATTGCCTTGTAGGTGAGACACAGATCACCCCTGAGCAATCTGTATGATACTGAGTAGAGTGATAGTGATTTCAGCCTGTCCACATAGGACAGCTATTGTAGGCCATGGATTCTCTTTGTGAGGTATTTCAGTGGCCTTTCCAGTTGGTGCAGATGTTTGGAAAGGTACATACCAAATGGGGAGTTATACTAAATTATTGGTCTAATGAGGGAGGAGTATATGTAAAGGTAATAACCTCCTTCTTTCTGGATGCAATTCCTTTACTTATGAGATGAACCAAGTAAAAAGCTTTTCTGACTACTGCCGCTATGCGATAGTCAAATGTGAGGTTATCATCAACCTGAGTACCCAGGTCTCTCACCACAGGTTGTGTGCTTATGGGGTTGTCGTTGATAAACGGCAACCCCTATAAACTTATGCTGCACCCCATCAGTGTATTACAATGAATTATGATATGCATAATTAATTATATAAATTAGCACTGCACAAATATATACAGTGGCTGAACACATTTGCATATAATGAGGTACCTCCTAACTTAGTTTTTGTCATTAATGTAAAGTGTGATTTATTTCATTTTAAGGTTGATCATACAGCACATTATACTATCAAACAGCATGACTGAAGCAAATAAGGAAGCTCATTTTCTACAGATATGATACATATGTTGATGCAATACCAAACAGCAACTGTCAACGCTCTTGGGTTGCAGTTCAGATAAGCCTCAGTCCATTTCATTCTAAAGTAGCAGCTCATATGTTTACATTATAGTGTTGTGTATCAGGTACCAAGGTCTGCATGCAATACCCATTCAGGTATTCTTCTACAACTGTACATGACAACTGTACAACTGTACATGACACCTTTAGGGTTATTACAGAAAAAAATCATAATGCATAACTGATCTAGGAACATAGAAAAAAAAATAATTTTAAGCGAGGAACATTGTAAATGGAAATACATTTTGATCTACACATCTGCACAGTAATATATGCTGGAAGGTAGTAAGGCGTGAGCAATAACTTCTTGATTGCATGTACCTTAGAGATCACAGTACTGCATATTTTTATATTAATATGGCTTCTACCTGCTTCACTTTTATTCTTCTTCAGGGCCAGGCCAGACATTTTACTGCCCACAATCTGTTACTTTTGGCACAATGTGGTGTACCCTCTTTCCACTGCAGAGTACCAGTTAACACTCATTAATCTTTAGCTGACAAAGTAAAAGACAGCAGGCCACTGGAAGGTCATCATTCTGGACAGGTCATTTTGTTTTGTGCCCAATAAGTGAACACATTGCCTAGGTAGATCATGCAGTATTGCGCTTACATGACTGCTTCCTCACACCCACACCAGATACACTGCAGTGCTCTGGCTGGCAGGCTACAGTCTTCACCTACTGTCTTGCTTCTACTGTTCAGATCTGAACCCCTGACCTCCATGTAATAATGCCAGAAACAGGACCTAGCCACCATACTCTAACAGGATGGTGGACCCAGCCTTTGGCTGCTCAGTTCATGCAACTGGCACCTTCTAGACGTGGAACAACACCTCAAATGTGTATTGTCTGGACTGCAGTAAGACATCAACCTGACTGCATCACAGAGCATGCCACGTGTCTTTAAAAATAGCATCATGGCATGCTCTGTGATGCAGTAAGACATCAACCTGACTGCATCACAGAGCATGCCATAATGCTAATTTTAAAGACACATGAAGTAAAGCATTTAATGTGTCAGAGCAATTTAATTTTCAACAGCAGAATAAAATAATGAAAAAAAATATAAACTTTATTCTAAAAATGTTGGAAATAGATATAAGCATCCAAGCATAAAGTGTTCTTCTGGCCGTTAGTAAGTAAATAAGTCTGGTACATGTTCATCTCTCTCTCTCTCTCTCTCTCTCTCTCTCTCTCTGTCTTTGTCTCTTTCTGTATATATAACACTCAGCACCATGGAGAGGTAGGCTACAAATTAAACCATTTATTCAGCCACCCACACAAAAAAGCAAATTAGGTTTCTCACAATTGAGGTTCTTCAGTGCCTAAAGACCAAAATCAGCTGACTCAATTTAAATGACAATACATGGGAAACCCGAAAAAGTCAAAAATGAATCACTTTAAACCAAATGAAAAGATTTTTAAATTCAATCAGTTTAAATATAAAAAATATAAAAAAGTATGATTGTTGATGAAATAGCATAATCTACCACTTGCAGTACATAACAAAAGTTATAATAGGTAGTATATTACCACCATATGCTTACAATAAATAAAGGTATAACTCTACAGAAAAGTGGGAATATGTATATACCACAAAAAATTAAAAATAAATGTAAAATAATTCATTCAGCCCAGCATGTATTGTGCCCCCCAGGTTTATAATACACATAGGTTTATAATCCAATAGGGCTAAAAAGTGCACACTCTATAACAAAAATGCTAAATAAAGCATTGGGGTGAGACAGCTGGTGTTTATTTGTACAGGGCACTTCTCATTCTTTTGTAAGGAAAATCACTAAAGTGTAGTGAAATATGTTGCTTCAACTAGCATATTGCTTCGCTGACATAGAAAGCAAAACACAAACAGGTCACTAAACAGATGATAAATTCAGAAGTACATGCAAACCAGTGTTTAATTCTAAAAATCATACTACTGTTTTTAGAAGAAAAGTTTAGATTTTCCAACATATTGGCAGAATGAATAAGATAAGAACCACTTGGAAAAGATCCCTGTGGTTGTGTTTCTAGCAGGGTCTGTGTTATTTTGGGAAGAAATAGCTTTTTAAAAGAAGAAAGTGTTTTCTCCAAATTTTGTCAATTTCTGCATATAAATGAACACTTAAAAGAAATCATGGTACTGAAAAAGCTGTCAGCCATAAATATCAGCCAAAATTTCTTAAACACATCCTAATTTTGAAAGTATTATTACCAAATGTGATAAATTTCTTCGTACTGGTGGGAACTAGATTCTGATGTACTTTATATATTTTTTGTAAAAAGTCTTCCCTATCCATGTTCCAAGCCCTGTTTTGGCTTCCAAAACTACTGAATGCATGTAGCCTGTAGCTAAAAATGTATTAAACCCTCCTCTTGAGCTTTTCTGTCTACTGGAACAATACAGATTCCCTTTAAGTATATGGATTATGAATATGGAATATTATTTTTCATATATCCAGAATGTTAACTAGTGGCTAATAGAAGTGAATTTTTAAAGAATGGCTTTATAAAGAGGTAGTGACGGGACTATTAATAGACTTAGTGATATCAATATCCAAAAAGTCAAAGGTAAAGTGATAAAATCTGACAGCAAATTTTAAACTAAAAGCATTGACATCTAAATATTGGATGAATACCAAAAGGTTGCTGGTCAAGCCTTTCCACAACAACCAACAGTTGTCCAAAAATCTCTGCTACATTTCAAAATGAAACCTCAAAGTATGCTTTTCAAAATCATATACATGATCTGCTCAAAATAACCCGTATAGGCATCAGCAAATATTGGAGTGAAAGTAGCCCCCATAGCTATTCCTAGAAGTTGTAAATAGCAGTAAATGTTAAAATGAAAAACATTTATGTCCAATACAATATGCAAAAGTGTCAACAAAAAGTTGATGAATCCATTTGAATATGCATAGCTTGCTAAAAATCAACCTAATATTTAACATCCAAAATACCAATATCAAGAGGGATGGAAGTATATAAACTTTTGACACCTACGGTATACATACGTGTTGTATTTTGGCTAGAAATCTGGTTCATTAAAGCTAAAAATTCAGTGGTATCTTTTAACCGGGATCATGTATGGAGTAAAAGAGGCTTCAAATAAAACTTCAGAAATTCAGAAAGGGGCTCATTTACTGATCCTTTTCCACTCATTATGGGTCAACCTGGAACTGACCTAATCTGGTTATGTATTTTTGGTACTAAATAAAACTTCAGCCTAAAAAATTCTTCCAACTTTAGGTGTCTAAATATGTCATTTGTAATGACCCCCTCATTTTTAACATTAATCAAGTACTTGTCTATAACCTTTTTAAAGATATCTGTTGGACTTATATCTATTATTGAATAAGCTGATCTCTTATTCAGCTGTTTAAAAGTTTAAAAGCTTCTAAATTATAGTTTTTATGGCCCTCAATACAACAACAGCCCCATCTTTCTCAGCATATGTAACAACTAGATTACTATGCGTGTACTTCATCGGAGATTATATTTGCACCATAATTATAAAAAAAATATCTTTAGTGGGTATATAACTCATTGATAATGGATTTCTCAAAAGCTTTTAACTGTAGAGAAGTATAGGGGTTTAAATATAGACTTACAGAAATTAAAGTTGTCAAACAGCTCAGTGTCAGTATGCCCAACTGTGCTACCCTTATATTCAAACTAGTAATCCAATGTTAGTATCCTAGAAAAATTTTTAACATCCAAAATTACGTTATGTAAAGGTACAAAGGCACTGGGTATAAAATTCAAATCTTTATTTAATAGAGATACAGTAGGTACATCAAGTATTTCATAAGTTAAATTAATAACTAAATTATTTAAGAACCATACAAACACAAAACGGTGTTCAGCAGGGTGAAAGACAGAAAAACAAACTTCAAAAACAAAACATACACCGCAGGCACATTTAAGTCGGTCCAAAAATAAAACTTAATCCATACATGAGTATACACAGTTAAATGCTTTTGTCCCTAGAACAGGAACTTCATCAGAATAAGTAAAAAATATTTCTTAGTCACATCCTGTTTAAACAACACACCCAAGATGCACATGATACAAATCAACCAATGAAAATTAACAATCAAGTCACCTCACTAGGTGCACAAATTCATTTAAAACAATTAAAGAAATATCCATACAAAACTAGATAAAATAATATACATACCCTGCAAGTGATTGCAGCCTGTTAGAACTATGCAGGTGAAGGCCTTCTCAACAACGCTGAGGAGGGATATTCCATGGTAGTTGTTGCAGTCAGTTTGGTCTCCTTTGTTTTTATAAAGCATGATGAAGTTGGCATCATACATATCCTGGGGCACTGTTCCTTCCTCCTAGCACTGTAGTAGGAGCTCATGCAGGTGGTTGAGGAGAACACACTTCTTGCCAGCCTTGATGACCTCTGGGGGAATGCCATCCTTTCCTGGAGCTTTACTGCAGACAAGGGAGTTGATGGCTTTACTAAGCTCTTCTACAGAGGGTGGTTCATTAAGCTCTTCCATGCTAGGGTTGGGGGTTGTGTTTTCGACTGTTGCATTGGCGACAATGGTCTCCTTTGAGCAGAGGTCCTGGTAATTCTCTGCCCATCTCGCCATCTGTTTACCTCAGTCTGTAATGACTTCACCTGAGGCAAAGTTTAGGGGTATAGTCTTTTTTTTTTAAAACAAGTTTATTGCTTTTAACATACAAAATAAATATCATAACAATTTTATACAAGCAATTAAAATAGAAATAGTTATAACATTCAATAAAATAACCAAAGTATTTACAAAGACATCCACTACAAATCAAATCAATTGATTAAACTATAATGTCATGCTATTGAGACTAAGATTTTTTTAACAGGTTTTGTAAAGTATCCCATATAATATAATAAGATGTTTTTCTAGTAGTTCTTGATTTTATTGTCATCAATTCCATATGACACACTTCAGTCATAACATTTTTAAATTCATTAAATGAAGGAGGGGTATCTGAAATCCAATTTCTGGTTATTATTTTCTAGCCACTGCTAGAATAGACCATAATAAGGGAAGTTTAACTTATTTAACACTTTTAGGAACAGGTGTGTTAAATAATATAAGTGATTGAGAAACAATGAAATTATCTGTGAAAAGGGCTTGCAAAAATCATTGATTAACTTCCAATATTCCTTCAATTTTATACAGTCATAAAACATATGTGCCCAATCAGCATTTATTTCTACATTACATCTTTTACATAAGTTGTCTTTATTATTTATTTTATTCATCATTAAAGGTGTATAGAAGGATCTATGTAAAATTTTCCAAGTAAAAAGTCTCCAATTAATGGAAGAAGTAGTTTTATAAGCAGATTCCAATATATATTGTTTATCTTGTTGTTTTGGTGATTCACCATTAATGGAAATGAAATAATTCCAGTAGGTATCTGAACTGTAATGAGTTTCTTCTCTGATAATTTTATGTATGTATGAGAGCTTACCTTTATCAGAAACTCTATGTTGCAAATTTAATATCAAGTAATCAATCAGTATTGGAACAGATTCTTTAACTGTTAAAGACATTAAATCAATTTTATTAATAAGATGTTGTCTAAAACTCTGAATTTCTAACCAACATGTTTCTCTCAAATCAAATTCTTGCTTTAAGAAGTCTAAATTTTTTACTTTATTATCAGACAGCAACTGATACCAATACTTTAGATCATTCTCTGTGACTAAAGAGTTCTTTCAGAGGTGGTTGACAAAAGCATACCTTGTGTATACATTATAGGAATAGAATAAAATTCCATTCCTTATACTTAGGATGCATGAATATAAAATTACGATAACTGATAATAATGTTTAATGGGTAACTAACTACATATTTTGGTGTAATGGATGAAGTACAAAATTCTTTTAGTAACCATAACATGGAGTTATTTACAATAATATTTTTATGTATTAAAGAGATTTTCATGAAGTGAATGCTAATTAGTTCCCAGTAATCTTTCCATCTTGCAACATATGACTGATCTATTAACAAAGTAATAACTTTTATAATAGAAGAGATAGTATATAGATTAAAGTCTGGAAATGAAATGCCCCCTTGAGACCAGCTATTAGTATGTTTCTTTAATGCAATCCTAGGTCTATTAGGTGCCCATAAGAAATTTAACATTAGTGAATTCAATTTCTTAATAATTATTTTTGTAGGTGGGAGTATTATTGATTGTATTAAGTATAATATCTTAGGGAATACTATCATTTTAATAATTGTGAGTCTCTCTTCCATGGTAAAAAACATATTGTTCCAGCTATTGAAAATATTTTGTATATTAAGAAGACAGGTACTATAATTATTATTTATAATAGATTTGATATCTTTAGTTAATATTATACCTAAGTAAGTTATCTGACCTGAGTTGGGTATATATTTGTTAAAATCATTAATGAGGACATTTTTTGTGTATATTGGTAATATTTTAGTTTTTTCTTCATTGAATATTAAACCAGAGATATTTTTAAAATCCATCATTTTATCAAATAAGGACTGCATAGAAGAGTTATATCCAGCTGATGTAATTAGAACATCATCTGCAAAAAGTTGAATTTTAGATATTGTATTTTCATCTATATCAAATCCTTCTATATCAGTACTGTTTCTGATCAAATTAGCCCAAGGCTCCATTATTAAAGTAAATAATAGTGGAGAGTGGACACCCTTGTTTTGTACCTTTTAAAATGGGTATTTTTGTGAGACATATGTTCCTATGTTAATGTAAGCCAATGCTCCTTTATATAGATGTTCAATTAGATTTACAAATGCATCTGAGAAGTTTTTGCACTTCAGTAAGATAAACAAGTAGTCCCAACTTACTGAATCAAATGCTGAACTTATATCGAGACTAATAAGTGTTAAATCTTTCTATTTCCTATTTGCAAAATCAATTAACGTTAAAGTTCTCCTTATATTATCAAAAGTATTTCTATTTACAATAAAGCCTGTCTGGTCTATATCTATAATGCCTGGGATGATTGTCTTTAATCTATCAGCAAAAATACTCATAAACATTTTATAGTCAACATTAAGTAATGAAATAGGCCTATATGAAGTGCATCTGGTTGGGTCTTTATTGGGTTTTAAAATTGGTGAAATAAATGTGTATTGCCAAGATGGGGGAGTTGTTAACTCATTTTGGGCCAAAATAAAAACCTTATGTATTAATGAGTAAGTACTTTTGGGAAGAATTTTATAGATCTCTGGTATAATACCATCATTACCTGGTGCTTTGTTTGATTTAAGCTTATTTGTGTAATAACCTCTGTATATGAAATATTTTATCCATTAGTTTAGTCTGTTGTTTATTAAGTTTTTTGTTCATGTTTGTAGTTATAAATTTTTTTATTTTGTCTTTAGGCTCCATGTTAATGTTATTATGATTAATTTTGTGAAAGTGATTTCTAAATTCATCTAATATTTCTGGTAAACTAGAAACATTCTTCTTTTTCCTTGGAGAGAAAATTTCTTTGATATGATTTTGTTTATTCAACCTTTTTGTTTTATTTTTAAGTTTATGTAAGTATTTGGGACTTATTGAGTAAGACAAAAACTTATATTTCTCTAATGTTATTTTAACTTTATGAGTTAAAATTTCTTTGTATTTCTCATTTAATTTATTTATTTCTTCAATGACTTTTTTGTCCATAATATTTTCTTTATTATTATGTTTGTATTAGTCTAATTTGCTTTGAATATCTAGTAATTCCTTGTCCCAAGATTTCCTTTTATTATTATACCATCTGATACTTTGTCCATATAAATACGATTTTAAAGCATCCCAAACATAAACAATGGAGACTTCAGGTGTATTGTTTAAGTCTAAAAAATGTTGCACTTCTGAAAGTATATAATCTTTATAATCTTTTAGTTGAGTTAAGTATGCTGGTATCCTTTTGATCTGAACATTGTAAGTACTTTTTATCATAAACTCAAAGACAATTGAATTATGATCTGATATAGGACACAAAATGATTTTAGAATTAATTAAGTCTGTAACCATCTGGTTAGAAATAAAGACTCTATCTATTTTTGAATAAGTTTTATATCTGTTAGAAAAAAAGTGTATGGTAATGATTTTGAATCTATCTGATTATTAATATCATTCAAATGATATAAATTAACAAAATCCTTTAAATGTTTTGCATTAGATGTAATTTTCCTTTTTCCTATAGTAGTAGTATCTTTTTCATGTAGGATACAATTAAAGTCACCTGCTAAAATAATATCTCCTATAGAAAATGATATGATCTTATTGAGATGGTGTTTCACTGTATTAATGCCAATTCCTGGTATCCAATATACATTGATTAATGTATATGTTTTTCCAGTAATCTGTATTGTAACCATACAAAACATTCCTTTATCATCTTTATAAGACTTAATAGTTTTAGGTATGGGCATACTTTTATTCCATAAAATAGCCACTCCTCTTTTTTTCTGAGTGTGTTCTGAACTAACCAAGACTGTATATTTATTAGTGGCTAATTTATCAATATCCTTTTTCAGGAGATGTGTTTCTTGAAGGAATACTAAGTTGGCCCTATGCAAATTAATGTATCTCATTAAACTTGCCCTTTTACATGGGTTATTCAGTCCATTAATGTTTAAAGAAATTCCTTTTAGAGAAAGCTTTTATAAACATATAAAACATATAATCAGAATAACAATTAACAAAATAAATGATATTATACCTCCTCCTTTAGGTGTACCATTAATTATAGCTGTATTTATTGAAAATCTTATGGGATTTTGTATAGGCTTCACTTTTATTTGTAGTGACAATAAGTTTATAAAATGTGTTGTGGATGTCAGAACTATATACAAACAACAATAAACAGGTGAAAATAATATTAGGATTAAACATTGCACCCAGCCTGGAGTTAAGAACTCCAACTTTGAGTAGCACATACCACTCAAGTTATCCCCCTATCCTAAGCAGCAGTACCTCAGCTGCCACCATATCAATTCAATACTAACTATTATTAACTAAAGTTAACCTCATTTAATTAGATTATCTAGTAAGACAAAGCTAAACAATTTATAAATCAGCTTCATATAAACAAATAAGAACATTTAGAAACAGCTCATATTACTATGTACATCTATTTTGTAAAATACACTCATAATCAAAATAGCATTCTAATAAACTAGATAATGGGAACTGAGAAGAGAGAGAGAGAGAAAGGAAGAGAGAGAGAGAGAGAGAAAAAAAGGGGGCATATCTATATATTAGTTTATTAAAAGTTTGTAAAAATAAGTTCTTATGTTCATTTGGATTCAATAACTTAGGCTATAATGATTCAGACATTACATATATTAGGGTATTCCTACTTTCTGCCATAGTAATGCAGTTAACAGTTTTAAAAACTTTAAATTACTTGCACCAAAGCTTTCTTCTCATACTTATTATTGCCAGTAAATAAAATATTTATACTCATACATATGTTTACAAGTCATACTGCACAGCAATGTAAATTCCTAGTTATACATAAATCATTGTGAAGAAAGCCATCTGTATTTTATATATCTGAACTGCTGCTTTAAAATATGTCACATGACAGTTTCTTCTAAGATATAATCATAATGATACTTGTGCTTGTCAATTAGATAAGTCAAATGATTTATAACATTATATATGTTTAAATCATAAGTATTTATATACAATAATATGTTGCAGTCATGTAAGCTTTCAAAAACATGTGTATATATGTTTTACCTTCTATGCCTTCTAAAATATCTCACTTGCTAACTATGCCATACTGAATCATTTAAAATCATTATAACTTTCATATTTTATAAATTACATCTTAAATAAGTAAGTTGTTATAAAGAATAACTCACATTTAGATGTCATAAAGTTCGTTTTTCATCACAAAGTCGCATTTACAGCAGTTCTACTTCCTGGAACAGTGTTCTTCTTGAATCTGCGATGTGTCAGTGTGAAATCAGGGGTCAAAGTTCAAAATGACTGCATTCAGCTTCTCTGCGTGTATTCTGAGTGTTGAAGCTTTTAAAACAACTCAAGGACACTATTCACAAGGTAACCCACATCCCAAATTGTCTCCCTTAACATTCTGGCGGGAATTTTAGTAAATACAAGTGACTGACATTCATTTAGTAATACAAATGAAACTAAACAGTGCAAAACCTTCGCGAAGTATTTTACAAGTCATTACAGTCTCTATGACAGTGAAACCAAGCCTACAGTTATTTAACATATTATACAACTTATTTTTATATGCCCCATTTCATTTTCTCATACAAAGCTTATTATATACATATATCAGTATTATCAGAAGCATATAAATGTACTTATAAGAGAGAAAGAGAGAGAGAGAGAAAAAAAAGAAAAGGAAGAGAGTAGAGAAAAAAAAGAAAGAGAGAGAGAAGAAAGAAAAAAAGGAAGCTACAAAGAGTATCTACAAAGAAATATTACTTGCTGTTTGTATTAATAAAGTTAAACATGAAACATATTACTTACAACTATTTTAGTTCTAATTATTTGCAATTATATCATGACATATTATTTGTAATCATGTATAAGCAATAAAATCATGATATAATATTTAGCAACAGTGTTTAAACAGCATATATAGTTTTAAAGAACTAATAAGTTATTATTTCACTTTTTCCATATTTTACATCATACTTCTCTCCTTGCCCTCCCCCACCCTCACTAAATGCATAGTTTATAAAGAATGCCATTATTTAAAACAAGAAGAGAAAGAAAATGTATCAAATTACTAACCTTAGGTCTCTTTATCACAAAGAGAAACAAGTTGATTGATAGCATGTTATTTGTTCCTCAGAGAGTTTGACTATTTATGAAATAAAAACAGTTCTTTGCACACAGAAAAATAACTTTGAATAAATCTTTAAAATATTTGTGGCTTTCTGGAGATGCAGTAACTGTATTTGAAGAGATTAAGAGAGAAGAAAAGAAAAAAAATATATAGAACATGTCATTTGTTTTTTAGTCTTTTTTGCTTCTCTGAAGTCTTCCAAGAAATTCCTGTTGCCATCCTCTTTAACGAAGGACTTGCCCATTCCATATCTTCTATTTTATCTAATATCTTATTTTTTTTAATATACAGCAAAGCAGAGTCTAAGTCTTCAAAAATTCTAGGGCCATCGGGTAAAAAGATTTTTAGTTTGGCAGGAAATAAAAGGTAAGTTTTAAACTGTGCTTTCTTAAGCTCTCTTATTAATGGCAAAAAAACTTTTCTTTTAGTTATTACCAAGGAAGAATAGTCATTGTCAAAACGCACAGTTGCCTCATTAATTTTAATAGGTGCTTTAGCCCATGCAGATTTTAATACCATCTCCTTGTCATAAGATGATAAAAATCTTACTATAACTGATCTAGGATACTTTTTGTTAGCGTTAAAATTAGATAAGGACCTATGGGCTCTTTCAATACCAAAAGAAAATGCTTCTGACAAGTCTAAAGTTTTGGGAAGCCAAGTATTTAAAAAGGAAGTAATGTTGTTACCTTCTATATTTTCTGGCAGTCCAAAAATCCTAATATTATTGCATCTAGATCTGTTTTCCAGGTCATCAAGTTTGGATTGTAGGTGTGTGTTCTGCTTCAGCAAAAACTCAATGTTAATTTCTTCTTCCTGGATTCTGTTTTCCATATCATTAACAGTCTCTTCTATGCCTGTAATCTGAGTCTTCTGTTGTTGCAAGTCTTGATGTAACAAATCCATTTGTTTTGTATTTTTTTCTATGAAGTTATCAATTTTAGTATCCAGTTTGTCCATTTTGGTTGTTAGTTGCTGAATAGTAGATATCAGAGACTGAAGCTCTTTCTTGATGCTGAAATCCTGACTGTTTGCCTTACTGGAACTCATTTTGAACAGAGGTGATGAAAGAGAAATTTCCAAGATGATTTCTGACAGGAAAATTATTGAAAATTTCTTTATTTTTTAGATATTATTCAAGAAACTGATATTCCAAACGTATTTAGAAAGAAAATTATTTCATTAGTTGATTTTTAAAGTAATTATTTCCTGTCAGTGCAGTTAAGTTGGTGGAGCTGAAGAAATCTGCTGCTATCCTGTGTTCATCCTTGGCCACCAGGGGTATAGTCTTGACTGTACTGGGGCTGAAGTCTTTCTTCATGCCCTCATACATGGTGTGGATGTTGCCACAGTCAGAGGCTAGTGTGATGCTATGACAGAAATTCAGCCAGTAGTTTTTGGAACATTGTTGGGTGATCCACTGGGTGTAATTTCTGACCTTTCTGAGTGCAGCTAGAGTTGCTTTTAAAGGCTCCCTCTTGTAGTTGAGCAGTGCTGCTCATTTGGCTGTGAGTGCTGGTTCAATCTCAACGATTTCTGCTCCAAACAAGTCTGGATTCTGCCTCTCTCTTTTACCAAAGGTATCCATGGCAGAGTTGTAGCTGGTGTCATGGATATGGTTCCACCTCACTTTGACACTGCTTTGTGGGCAGTCCTTGAGGGCCTCTGCAATACTATTGGCAAAATGCTTGTGCGGGTCTGGCATTGATGTCCTGGCAGTGTTGATACAAGGGAGTGCTTTCTGCTTTGAGCGGTGGATTAGTTTGGGCTGGAGACACACCTTGCTGCCAACCAGGGAGTAATCAGTGTCACAGTCAGCACTGTGATAGCTGTGGGTGACAAGGACACAGTTTAGCAGGTGTCTTCTAGTGATGACAAGATCCAGTTGGTGCCAGTGATGAGACCTTGGATGTTGCCAGGATATTTTGTGGTTAGGCTTAGTGGGAAAGAATGTGTTGGTCATGCAGAGGTTGTGGTAAAAGCATATCTCTGGCAATCTCTGTCCATTCTCATTCAGCTTGCCTGTGCCAAACTGTCTGATGCTGTCTGGCCAGGAATCATGTCAGCTCCAAGTTGGGCATTAAGATCTACAAGCATGAGCAGGTGTTCTGTGGCAGGTATCCTTCTGATAGCAGTCTCAAGCACCATGTAAAACTCATCCTTTGTCTCAGCTGAAGAGCAGAGTATGGGAGCATAGACTCTCAGGATGGTCACTGGGAATGAAGGTGTTGAGAGGTGGACAGAAAGGATTTGAGCTGTGCCTTTTGATGGCAGTTCGATTCAGGACAGCAGGGAATTTTGTGCTGCAAAACTGATGCTACGCAATCGCTGCTCCTCCGGTTCCTTCGCCTGCCAAAATAATGTGTAGTCCTGTTCTCTGAGGCTACTATTACTGGAAGTCTGGTTTCTTGCATTGCAGCAATACTGATGTGGAGCCTCTTGAGTTCAAGATCAATGATGGTTGTTTTCATGGAGTCATCTGCTTGGTGAAGATCATCAGAGAGGCCGGGGCATACTGTTCTGACATTCTAGCTTGCCAGTTGTAATACTGATAGTTTATGTTTCTTTTTTTTCATTGCCTGGTGCAGGATTTTATGGTCTGTTCTTCAGTATTTACCTGAGCTCCAAGCACCCATTGAAGCAGGCAAACTGTGATGGGTCAGCATTTTACTGGCTGGGGGCTGCCCAGCTTGAGGTGGGCGATAGCTGACCAGTAGGACTACGATGATCCCTCCCACTAGTGGAGACAGCCCATAGCATCTGAGCTTAGACCAATCACTCTGGACTTTAAGTCATAACTGCTGTCTCCCATGTTGTTTTTGATGCTGTGAGAAGTGGCACCGAAGTGACTTCTCCAGGACACAAGCCTGGGCATAGTATATGGAGATCCTGAGATGCCCAATTGACAGGATCCCCTCTTGGTCTACCTGATGTGATCTAAAGGAAACAGAAGTGATACATTTGGCATCAACTTGGCCGCAGGAGCTGCTGGAAGGAAGTCAGAGTTGACAACCAGCCACCTTAGGGGGTCCACTCAAGATTTTTGTCTGGGTTTACTCCCATAGCCTTTTCTTCTCCTGAAGATGTCCACAAAGCAGCAGAGCCATGTTCCAATGGCCAGACTTTGGGTTTGAAGTCAGAGTTACCTTCTCCTGGATGAACTGCCTGACGAGGCTAATGAGCTCCATCTGCCTGGGTTTGGCATCAGAGTTTACATACACATACACACACTCACACACCTACACATACACACACACACACACACATATGCACAAATACACATTCTCATAATATCTCCTACCACCAAAAGTAGAAGTCCATATTGCCCAGTTCAATAATTCAGAGACCCTGTTTTGGTAGCAAAGTTACAATGTTCCAAATTTACGTCTGAATGCATTTCTGTTCTTTCTGTGATCTGTTTTTGCTTGTTTGTATGGAATTGTTATTGACACTACTGCTAATTAACCATTAATGACTTTGACATATAATATTTTGAGATCTCACACTGAAGGCTCATGGTATATGTTTACAGGGATTGGATATCATTTGAGTGAAAGTTCCAGTACTCAAAGTACATGTGAGTACATTTTCAATGTTGCCATGATTTGCTCAAACTTTGACACATGGTTTATAATATTGCTAATGATATTCAGAGAGGATTTGCTCTTTTCAGATGAAATTTCTTGGGATTGCGTATTGATTGTTTAGGCTGTGTGCATGGCTGGTTTATTATATGTTCATAGGTAAGTACTAGGTTAGCTGCCTTTGTGGGCCATTTTAAGTGTAGCCAATTTCCCTTTTTTGTACTCAAAATAACCTATCCTATTTGGTTATATATTGGTCTTACCCATCCCATGTGTATTACCCCTAATGAGAATAACTGGGATCTTACCATAGATAATTTGAAGGAGATCCATGCATTGGACAAAATAAGTGGATTTATTTATTTTAAAAGTAATTCTGGGAGTTTCTTTTCTTACTTTTGGTCAAAATTCTTTTCCTTTTGTTATAAAGTTGTTGATATTATGGTTCCACCTGTCAGTTTGCTTCTGGGGTTTGCTCTGCATTTGTTCCTATGGGGTACAGCTGCAATTATGTAGGTGTTTACTTTCTGGTATATTGTGGTGGTTTACATTTCTGCATATTCAGTGGAGTTAACTGAGTTTGGTGAGGATCTGAAGCTTGCCAATGTATCATGTAGGAGTAGGTAGTTTGTCTTAGAGAAATTTCTAAAGGTATCTTGGGTGGAAAGATGTCTGGTTATTAGGTATTAGGAAGCTTGTTATACAGCTGCAGAAAAGATTGTGAGATTTTTTTTCCCATTGAAGATTTTGTTGTATTCAAATGCTAATTTAAACTTATTTGTGAAAGTTTTCTGATGTTGTTCTGTTGTGCTCTCACTTTGGATTTTGTATTGCAGTTGTTTAGCAGTTAGCACAAAGGATGAAGGCTCTGAGCTGTTAATGAACTGCTTTCTGTGGTCCTTATTATAGGAATGATTCCGCCTGCTGCCATATGCCCTACTGTGTGACTGAGCACAGCACATAACCAGAGTGTTCCCAGGTTGCCTCTGTAAAGGGACATTTATGTTCAGTTGGCTTACCTGATTAAAAAATGTATCTGGAATGCTTTATATGCCTGTTGGTGGTTTGTTATTTGTAAGAACTTTGTACATGGCACCTTCTACAAAATGCAGGAAGTTTTTACACACCTTTATGGGACTGTGCCAATTAGAGTTCACTTCTTCCATCTAAAGTCCTAAAATCATAGCCATGCCAGCCAGGTGACCCCTGCAAATCTACTTCAGAATCTACACCCCTTTTCACTTCCCTACTACAAAGACCATACATCCTCTCTCTCATTCACTGCTCCCAGGAACAAGAACATGCACAAAACATGAACATCATATATCAGGTTGTATATACACTTTCCTGTTCCTGCGTATATTTTTTTGTGCTATGTATTAATGGATGGAGAGGAAAAGGAACAAAGGACAAAATGTTTTCAGGGAATGCATGGCACCTGTGTTTCCTGTTGCTTGTTTTGGTATAGACAAATATAATATGCCCCCCTCTTACACTCTGGGTAACTTCAGCTGCTTGTTCTCTGTGACCCAGTATGTCACAAGTCGGTGCCGTTTTTATTTTTCAATGCAGCGAGTAAATTAGAAGAATTAAGCAGTTTAAATGTACCCTGAACATTCTAACTACGAGTAAATTCTAAGACAACACACAGTTAGATTTCTCTAGGATAATTACAGCTCTAACTCTGCTTATATAACTACACAAAATAATTTTCCATACTATGAGCAAAACAGCTGATAGTATAATACTATACATAGTAAATAAAATGATATTACAGCATATATTCTTTGACTAGTGACGGATGCAAAAGAATATCAATATGATTACTAAACATCCCTCTTTCAATGTAGAAAACGCACCGCCAAGCAGAAGGGATGACAGAAAGTTCATGCCCTTATAAAAGTGATCTGAAAATGAATCTCATAGTCCTTATCTGCAGCTGTCATCAAGCAATAAGCTACATAATAAACCAGCTAAAAAGAAACCCCCCCAAAAATCAATGTGTCGCAGGCCAACATCAAAAATAAGACTGCATTTTGCATACTGACAACTTTTCATTGCTCACTTGGTATCCCAAAACATTTTTTGAGACATTTCATTTAAGAAACATTTCATGTGCTAGACAACCATTTTTTTCAGCTCAGTGTGGATATTCATTAAATACAGCAAACCAGAACATAAATAGCAACACAGCATAAAACTTCAAGAAAATTTCCCCTCTTAATTATGTTTTTAGTTATTCAAAATACGTAACTGGTCTAAAGCAGCAGCTCACATTTACAGAATATGCTTTTACAACACTGAAGGCATTTGTTCCCACCTTCCAGTCATCTACAAACAAAGTCAGACATGCGAAGCAGTTTACAAACACATAACACACTGCATAATAGTAATAATCCATGGCATACCAAATGTGGGCTATGATGGGATTTGCAATTGTTTGACCAGAGTGTTTTGTCTCTCTGGTTTTCAGACTTTGCCCTAAGGACAAGATCTTGGCAGGTGTAGAACAGTGTGCTATGCTATGCTTTCTGTACCTAATCAGCCACTGTGGGACTTTACAGGCCGAGGGTGTTATTAAGCCAGTTGTACCGAGCATGTATTACAAGTAAGCTGTAGAATGTGCGTGCAGAAGCAGCTAAGTAGAGTTGTACAATAAACTATCTGTTAAACTGCCATCATGCCTTTGCTTGTCATAAAAAATGGTGTCAGAAGCCAGACTCAAAGAGGTTTAAGTCTCACAAAGTGTAACAAAGTGTTAAAAGCCGTTTCAGTCTTTTCAAAGTGCAACAAAATGTCAGAAGTTGTACAAACCTCTTCAAACTGCAATGAATGTATGCAGTAAGTCGCATAAGCCTTTCCAAGGTGCAATAAATGTCTAAAGTGCTACAGGCACTTGCATTTACTTTTACTGCATATCAAACAAATTTCATAAATCAAAAAGTATATAGGGTGTTTGCCTTTACTTTATCGGCATGTCAGATGGATTTCATAGACCTGAACCTTTGGCATTTGATGGCAATGTTGCAGAGAATTGGCATATATCTGAATAAAAATATGATATTTGCATAGTGGCTGCACATTCTGATAAAGATTTATGCACCCAATCATTTATAATTCTCAATTTAGCTGGCTCAGAGGCCATTGAGCAAGAATGTTCTTTTGTGTATGCACCTGCTGTTTATGTGTGCCATCATGCCTTCGCTCATCATTCAACAACAGGTAAGATTAAGGCCCAACAAACTCCAAAACCCTTCAGTGGAGTATTGCCTAATGAACATGACTCTAATGCCCTGTAGCTGAAGAGATGCTGTCTATTAAAGACATGGCTACAATATTAAAACTCAACATTTCCTTTGTTATTTTATTTTGTAGTCAAAAATAGCAAAGGCTGTCTGTATGTAAATGTACACTTCCTCATATTTGGATAGTACATATGATTACTGGGTCATTTTGCAATATTTCAGGAACTGAAAGTAAGAAAGCTGACTATACAGAAGAAACTTAACAAGTTTGTTGAGCAATTATCTGCTTGCAAGATCAGCTAACAGTGACTGCCAGTTTATATACACATGCTTATGTTACTAAGCCTGTTGAGTCACTGTACATCCTTAATCGTAATGCAGATAATGTGACCTAGTGGGTGCCCAAATCACAGCATGCCCATATCGCCACTGATTACATGTAGGCTACAGCACCTGGGAGGCTAAACTGAATTTGCCTTTCTAGGCTTACATATGTGTAACACTCGTCTTAACTAGCCCTTCAAGTTAAAGAAATATATTTGTACACTACTATATGCTTTGAATTAAAATTCATTCTGGTTAAATTTCTAACAAAATAACAAAAACAAAGTATTTAAGCAGTGAGGCAGTCTCTCCGCACACTCTGTTAGAATGAAGTTGTCACATCAACCAAACAAAAATGAGATTTGCAGTAACTGACTGAAGTTATTATGACTGCAACTCAAAATAAAACAGAAGCAAAACTGAAAATAACAAACAGTGACTTCCACAAGCAGCATAAAGTAAAGGGCTGTTTCACTTACAGGCCCCTATATATACTAACCAGTTTACCCAAGTCACATCTCTACCTGCCTCATGTAACAGTGAACTATGTAACCAGTTTGGTTATATATAACTTAACAATCCAAACGCTGACACACTGGAAAACATTTTGTGACCAACCACCTTATTCAAGTTATGTTAAGCCGGTTAAGTCACTTTGTATGTATGAAACCATATACATGTCCAGATGCATATACATGTATGCATGTACAAATATATATATATATATATATATATATATATATATATATATATATATATATATATATATATACATACTTATGGATCTAGGACTCTCCATCGAACACAAGTTTCACTGTACCCCTCACCCCCCACTTTAATATTCTCAAACCAAGATCGCACTACAGTGGGGAAAACTGAATATTCCCTTATCCACACTGTACCACAATCTAAGCAACAGTTTGTTTAGTTGTACAATCTATACCACATATTGATGTACAACTAAACCTACATGCAAACAACTGTTTGCTTACTTACCTTCTGGCGAAAGTGCATTTTTGATAAATGCACTTTTGCAAAAGTGTGTTCGGTGGTTTACGTTTTGGTGAAACGTGTGTTTGATGGAGAGTCCTAGATCCATATATATATATATATATATATATATATATATATATATATATATATATAGATAGATAGATATACATGTGTGTGTATACATGCACCCCCACACATATAAACACATACATGTTTGTTTATGCAGCAATGTTTTGATAAATAGGTGGTAGGTGACCTAACCATCAAGCAAGCTATTAAATAGTCACACAGTTGTCCAGCTTTCAGTATAGCTCAGCACAGGGTTAAGACTGTATGACCTTATGTATTGCAGAGCAATTAGTATAACAGTATTATAGTTCAAGAATTTATAGTACCTATCTTCCCTACTGCTGGCACAGGCTAAGGCAATACGGGAGGAAGTCCTTATTGTGAGGGTTTTGGATGTGATGAATTTTACATTTTTACCTCATAATGATGCATACTTTATTTCTTTAGAGAAAATAACTATGAGAAAAACCCAGCCAAGCTATCATCCAAAGAAAAGGGTAAAAGGGACATAAAAACAAGCCATTCAGTAAAAACTGCAAGAAAAAAACAGAGAAACTAGAGTTTTCACTGTGCATTTCTTTAAGCCTTCTGTACAAAAAAGGATACACAGACAGTGCAGGAGGTTTTAGATAACACGGAGTGAAAACTCTAGATTTGGTTTGGATATTAGTTGGGCTATTTTGCAGGCACATTAATCTTTATGGGCATCAGCTGGATTTAAAGCCCTGTGTTTCTAAAGTATAATCAAGCAATCTACTTCTGCTGTGCTGATGAGGACTCTAAAAAGGCAGAAACATGCATGTCCACAGCTAGTGGGGTTTGGAGTTATTGGCCTGAATGTACCCACAGAGACGTAAAAATTAAAAAAGTAATGGTCATTTAGAAGGAATGTAACTGAAACACCTGATGTCCTTAATAGGTTATTTGCATATATCCCATGGGCCTCCAATACAGGCTGTTTAAGGTAACAATAACATACAATGAAAACTCAAGATTGGCTGGGTTTTTCTAGCAGTTTTTACTTAATGGTTTGCCTGTGTGTCCTTTTAACCCTTTGGTTTGGATATTTCTTTGGAGAAGGGACAAATGGAGAGTAAGATATGGTCTGCATCCTCCAATATCATGGTATTAAGGTGAAAATGTTTCTATGTCCAAACTTAGGGCCCAGGTTATGTGGCCCAAATAAGTCTGCCAATGGGATGTGAGAGTTTTCTATTGTTTATATTCTAATAGGACTTGTAGAAGTATGCAGATAACAAGCTTATGAGCCTAAGACGTGATGGAGGCCTATGATTTAAAGGTGACCTGATTCTACAATGAGGGAGATGGATTACATACAACCATACAGTTCAGTAGTCCACACTCAGTTTTCTGCTTACAGTGCAGGCTTCCTCCAACTACAACTTGGTGACCAGCTGAGATTTCAGGATTCCTCTCTACGGTAATGCTGTGTGTTCTTACAAAAAACAACAAAAGAAAAACAGGCCAAAAGTGTGCTCTACTCCACTTTCTACATAATGACCTTCTTGGTATTCTGAAAGTCCTGTAAAGTGAACTTATAGGAACTTAACAAGTAAGGCAAGGTAAGAATCCATTTTCGCCCAACTTCCATGTGATGACTTTCTAGGGAGACTGGAAAGCCTATTAAATAACTTTCTGTGATCTTACAAAAAAAATGCAAAGGCATTGGTTACAGCAAAAGTGAAACCAAAAATATCTCACTTAGAAAAATACTTCTTATTCCTGTACATTATCTAGGAATGTTACACAAACATACATTTCAGCATGTTCTGTCATTCTTTCCCTGTGCTGTTAGGATATTGCTTCTCTATAATTTTCCCTAATAAAATACTGTCTTTACCACAGCAAAAATTACTACCTTTTTCATAATGCTGCAGAACATTCTCCTGTACACACACACGCGCACACACACACACACACACACACACACACACACACACACACACACACACACACACACACACTCCATAGTTTTTAAGTACCCACTTTATCTGATTTATCTAATTTGGGATCAGAAGGCCTAGAATATTATTCCAACAGGTGATGGGTGTAAAGAGGTATCAGTACTGGGATGCATGTCATTCTATAGCAGAACACAGGCAAACAAACACACACACACACACACACACACACACACACACACACACACACACACACACACACACACACACACACACTCTCTTCAGACGTCTATTGTCAATTCATTGCCCCGCATGTCTTTGGGATGTGGGAAGGAACCAGTTCCCTCAGGACAAAAACATATGGTTATTGAGCTTGGAACTAAACCAGAAAAGTAAACATCAGGACTTAGTAATGATACATGAAGCAACATTTTGCTACCCAAATCTTTCTTTGTTTGGATTATCTATAATCAGTTTAAAGACTGTACAATGGAAAGAAATGATGCACTGATATGCATGTTTAGTAGTCCTTAGGCAAGCAAGAGTTCAGTTTTTTTCTGAGAAGATTGCAGAGGATAGGACTGGATTGTGACAGAAAGGGGATATAATGTAGTCCTGTCAAAGAAGTAAAATGAAATATTAAGTTGCTGAGTCTGTTCTTGGACGAAGGGGAAGGTGTGGTGGGTTACTAGCAAGTCAGAAAGATGACCTCTTTACAGACAGCAGATGAAGAACTACAGGGATCAGGAGTGCTCTATGCAACCTAGGAGAGCTGAAGAGAACTAAACAGGTGGAATACCCTTATACCATTCCAAGAACACCATACTAGTTATAAGCACACTATAGGTACAGTAACAATGCATGCAGTTTGCACTACAACATCAACTATGAAATAACTTCTACAGTTATGCCTGTGGTACATATATGTCTGTATGTCATACAAACCTGTCATTCAGCCATTAAAGAAATAATCAAGCTGCCATATAAACAAACTAGCATCCCTGGTCACTTTACATGTTGTATAGTTTATGGTACAGACAAAGAAAACAAATGCAGAAACCTATTAGATGGTTAAGAATGTATCTTGACAGCATTTTTCACACTATTCCAGATCAGGTTTTCTTACTGCTTTAGCTTCCTATGAATAAATCCTTTAGGAGTAGCATTCTTGTAAATATTACAACACTAATACAGGTACACTGATCAGACAAATAGTCTTGAAAATGCTAACAGCAGTTCTTTGTACCTGTGATGTACAGCTTAAAATGTAAATAAGGGGATGTAACAAGAGATTTAAGGATCCAAGTTTTGTGAAAGTATTTCATACAAAATTTGCTTGTTGATGTTTGGCATAAAGGTATCAGACTGTTTAAAGTCTGGCCTGAGATTGCATCAAGAATAGAGCAATAACTTCTGTATGAATACTTATTTTGTCCAGTGCTGTGGTTTTAGTGGTTGACAGCACACGCACTGACCACTATGATCAGATGGTTAAGTTTGGAGAGACAAAGGCAGCAAAGCTACATAGCCAGCAATCTGAAAAATATCATAAATGAGCAGCTCTTATACTGTAAACTATGATTTTAGGTTGATTTCAGTTTCACATCAAACAGATGAATGGACTGAGTATATTAGAGATAGAAATACACAACCCAATCACTGTGCACCGTATTTTCCGACTACATTTTCAGATGCATGCAGTGCAATGTGAAATTACAAATACAAGTTCACATAGCTGAGTCTAGCTCCTATGTCAGCACTGTGGAATACTGGGTGAACAAACCCAGTCCTGCCTCATACATCAAGTGGTATTAATGTTTCAAATAAAACATTATGTCTGCTTTGCTGTGCAACAAAACAGTACTCAAAATTGCACCCCAAATGACTGCATAACTTATAATAGTAATACTATTTTAGCAGCTAAAAACTTACTAGACAAATAACTAATTAGCCCAGGTGGTGCAAATCTCATAGGCGCCAGATCACTTATACAATTTTCACTAAAAGGCAAGAATATGTAACACTACACTAACATCACTGATTAGGATGATAGGATGATAGGATGATAGGAGGTTACAGGATCATAGGATCATAGGAGGTTACTAGGCTATTGACCAGGAGGTCATTTCAAGGCCAGCTGTTTCATCCCAATGTAATACCATACAAATGCTAGTCAATACCCAAGATTGAATTTAGTAATGACTGCCCATGTCCAGGAGGGTTGTGGGTGCTATCCCTGGTAAATATTTATGGTGCCCCATCCACTCATCCAGGTTCCTCTTGAACAGTGTCATAGAGGTGCTCTGTTTCACATGAATTGGTAGCCTATTCCAAAGATGCATCAGTCACTGGGAGACAAATCTATCCCTCCAGCATGTCCTATTTAAGTCCCAGGGCATATTTAGGTCCCTGGAACAGGTAGCTCTAGCCCCATTTGATTTATGGATATGCAGCAAGTTCATTAGGTTTGGGTCTGAGACTGATCTGTAAGTCAGGCATATGTCTCCCCTAAGAAGTCTATATGATACAAAGTATAGTAACAGGGGCTTTAGTTGGTCTGTATAAGGCAAGTGCTGGAGTCCCTTGATCTTCTTTGTTAGAAACCTCTGAGGTCTCTCCAATTGCTGCAGATGCTTTGTACGGTACATGCTGAATGGGGCGTTATACCCAATTATGGGCCGGATTAGTGCCAAGTATAGAGGGGTTATAACTTCCTTTGTTCTCAAGGTGATGCCTTTACTAATCAAGTGTTCTACGTAGAAAGCCTTCCTTATTACAGTAGACACATGGTGGTTGATCCCTTACCACTTAATGGGAACTTAGGGTATTGTTGTTGATTTGATAGTGTGAATGCACATTGTTTGTGCTGAAGGGAATGATGTTTCATTTCTTTGCATTCAGTTTGAGACCAAGACTAAGACACCAGTTGTTGATCTGTGTAAGACCCTCCTGGAGTTCACTGACATCAATAGAGTTAAGAGAGCAAATATTACACCTGCAAAATACAAATGTTTTACAATGAGATAGGAAACAAACCAAGAGGTGCATATCCAATAACATTTCTATAAGGCTACTTTTGTTTTTTATTTATCCCTTGTTAACCAAGTTTGTCCCACTAGGCCAGTACACACTTTTCAGGGGAGACCCAATGTGGTATTTATACTATGAGGGGAAATTTGGCTAGGGTATTGGGGAACTTCCCCTACTCATCATTATTGTGAGTGAGACCCATTTTACAGGAACATTTCCTCAGGTACAGAGGTGGCCTACTGAAATAGGGAGGCAGATGGAGAGAGAAGGAGATGATGGAGTGGTGAGACAAATGGATGAGAAAGCAAATATCAAGACCAGAGCATGTGTGCAGGATTCTGGTGAGCTGTTTTAAAGAAATCTGTTTGATGGAGATGAGTCAGCAAATGATGGCTATATAATTAAAGCTCTCCAGTAGGGAAGGTTGCAGGATGATTTACTTAAAGAAATTGTGGTACAGAGTGAGCCAGAAAAATGAAGGAGATATTTCCTAGGGGACATTATAGGGAAAAAAAAAGGAGGATGCAGAGACAATCCTAAAGAATAGTGGTGAGATGGAAAATAAAACATATGCAGAGAAAGTAAAAGAAGGCAAATGTGGAGTAGCAGAAAGGAAAGCAGAAGAAAATAAACAATGGAAGTGTGTGGTAAGGATTCAATGTAAAGAAGACAAAGAAATGGGCAGGTATAAAGTTTGAGACAATTTAGTAGCACCACTGGGTGTAGAACCACATGAAGTAAGAGCATGTATTCTTATTAACAAAGAGACATTTTGTGATATTATATTTGAGACTGTTTTTTCAATGGAAAATTTTCTTGGAGAATATGAAAAAAGAAAGACTGCAATCCATGGAATCTTTATGTGATAAAAACATTTAACAGGAATACGAAAAAGAAAATTCAGGTACAATTTGAAACAGAGGTAGAAAGAAAGACTTTGAAAGGATTATAAAAAACTGTATGCAAAGAAGTACTGGACATTGCAAAAGTTTATGTCAAAAGGGGTTTATGGAGTGGTGGCTGGGATTGTAATATTGTGTTAAAAACAGAGAGAGAAAAAAATTATACCTATACCAAGCATAATAAATGTGGAGGGGAATGGGGTGTCGTAAAATATTGGGGACAACCAAAAACATGTTTTTTTCTTTGTGGAAAAGAAGGACATTTGATAAGTAGCTGTGACAAAAGAAAGTGTTATATCTGTGGGCAAATGGGGCGTCATCCAAAAAATGTGAATTGAAATGTTTAAAATGTAACAAAATTGGACATTTATGGATGGATTGCAAAAAATGAAAATATTAGTAAGGAAAAAGGAAAAGAAAGTGAAGAAAATGAACAAAGAAAAGAATTAGAAGAAAAATTAGATGAGAAAAAATAATAAAGAAGGCATAGAACCAGGTTCTGAAATAAGTGATGAAGAAGACATCAACTAGTAAGTAGTACAAGAAAAAAAGGAAATCTATTGGTAAAAGGGTAAGAGAAAAAAAAAGAAAATTTAAAGGAATAAGTACAAAAGAAAAAAGAAAACAAATTGATGAAAATGAATACATACAGCTAACGACTGAGGCTTGGTCTAATGGTTAAGGTTTTTGACACACAGCCACAAGGTACAGTGTTGGATTCTCACCCTTGAGAGGGCTTTGGAATACTTAAATTCATATCAAAGAAGGAAGATAAAAGACAATAAAAAATGGAGACTGATAATATTGAGTAATAATGATTATAAGATCTTTATGAAAGTTATACAAAAGAGATTTGAAACTAAAATGGAAAATATTATGGATGATAGTGTATATATATATATATATATATATATATATATATATATATATAATATAAAAGGGAAGGGTTTTCAAGAATTATTAATGATAGAGAAATTGTGGGTGATTTTATGAATAGGAGAGTAGAAACAACAATCATGATAGAAGATCTTAAGGCATTTGATACAACTGGACATGAAACCTTATGGGTAATAATGAAACAATATAATACAGGTAAAAAAGTTAGGAAACCATGTATGTCTGCATGTAGAAATAATAAAGTAAAATTACTTGTAAATAGCTGATTAAGCCGCGGTGGTACAGTGGTTGCGTTGTTGCCTCACAGCAAGAGGTTCTCCTGTTCGATTCTTGGCTGGAGTGCCTTCTGTGTGTAGCCTGCATGTCCTCCCCGCGGTCGAGTGGCCTCCTAATGACATGCATGAATGGGCGTGCCTTCACTGAAGGTTGGGCAACGGGCTGGCAACTCGGCACCATAAAAATCTACTGCCAATCATTAGTGAACTGGAGTTCTACTGTGGTGACCCCTAACTGGGAAAAGCCGAAAAGACAAACACTTGTAAATGGCTGATTAGGCCAAGAGGTACATATAAAGAGTGGTGTAAGACAGGGATGTCCAATTAGTTGTATACTCTTTACATTAGTCATGAATGTGATAATTTGTGAAATAAATTACAAAATGAAGGAGGCAGGGTACATAATACCTGAAGTGTTTAGAATTCCAGTTCTGTTAAAATATGTAGATGACCTTATAATAATTACAAAACAATAATTGGATAAAAGAAGTAATAAGTTACACAAATGTGTGTCTAGAGGTAATAGGGATAGCTTTAAATAAAGAGAAATGTAAATGTTTGGATGATATAAAGATAGGGGGTATATATTTTAGAATGAATGACATTTCTGTGTTAGGTATAACATTTGGGGAATAAAGATCTAAGTAGAATTCAATGAGAAAAAACAAAGTAAAAAATAAAATAAACCTGTCTTTTCTTGAGAACATATAAATTATAATTCAAAAAAAGGCTTATTTGATATATTCAGTACTGATGGGAAAATAGTATTCTTAGCAAATATAGTTATGTTACCAAGGAATTATTACAGATATTTTTTCATGTAAATGGGGTTCTGGATTAAACCCAGTAAAAAGAGGAGTTTTGTATGTAAAGTGGAAGAAGGTTTAGGGTTAATTAACCCAATGGTATATGTTGCTTCATTAAATTTGTGCACAGTGTGAAAGTGGATAAATGAAAAAGATGAGAAATTAAGAATAGAATTATATAAATATAAGTAAGATAAATGCTGGGATATGGTAAAAGAGAAAAAGAGTGTATAAAAGAAGAAATAAAATGTTACACAGAAAAATATGTTTGTGGAAAATAAAAACTGATGATATAGAAGAAGAGAGAAGAGTATGGTATAAGAATGTAATGATGTAAAACCATGGGAGACTCTAACAGAAGAAAAAAAAATAAAGATATAAAATCAAGCAGTAGAATATCAAGTTTGTGTGGAGACTGGTAATAAATAAATTGCTAGTAAAATGAAATATGCCATATAAAAAGAAAAGTGATAGAATATGTTTAAGTTGTCAAGAAGACAAAATTACAGAACATGTGTTTTTGAAATGTAAAAGGTAAAAAGTTATGGGGAAAACTACGTAAAGAAGATTTCTGAAGATATTAAAGAAGTGTATATAATAAACATGAATATGATTAAATATGGATGTTATAAGAATAGAAGTAAAACTATATTAAAAGAATAGATAAACATTATTTTATGTTTATGGGTTATAGGGAATGAAAAAATAAATGAAATTATGTTCAATTGTATATGGATTTTAGCAACAATATTAAGTAAAATCAGATGGTAGTTATGGAAAAAGGAGTGGGGGTCTAATAGGGATGAAGATTTGGTATGATTGTAAAGGGCATTATGAATATCTGTAAATAGATTTGTATATCTATATAGTTGTACATATCTGTAAATATTTTATAAATAAGAGTTCTTTTTGTATATAAATAAAGGACCCCTACTCTTTTCAATAGGCACCATGGGATCTTTTACATCCACTTAAGCTACTGCACTTAAAGAAACATTTATATAAGCCAGACAGCACAACAACTACCTAGCTAGATGAGCAACAAACCAAAAAGGAATGAACAATGCAATTTCACAGAGCTGAAGAAAGGAAATCAAATATAATGCAGCATAATATTTTGTTTTACTTTATAGTGATGATGTTTCAGTGTTGATGATGAAACAGTAATAAGGCATGCAGTGTTATGTCAGCAGGAATCAAGCAATGTGTCTAAACCAAATAAAGGATTAGCACAGAAAACATGGGATTGTTGTGATAAACCAACACCTTGAGTTTAAACCTATATCAACTGTTGCTATTTACACAGAATCTGATGCCTTCAATACTTGGTTAGAACAAGATGTAATCTTTCAACAAGGTAGGCAGGCTATAGTCTTCAAATAAGATTACATGGAAAGATTTGTTACATTCTGGTATCAGTGGATTAGACTTGAAGAAGTTCTTAGACCTCAGCTTGTGTGGTACTTAAAATGCTAATAAACCATTTGCTTAGGCAGAATTAATTTAGAACGGTAAATTGTGGTAATAGTCCCTGCATTGTGTTTAATTAATTCATAATTTGAGATGTTAGCAGGATACAACAATATTTGCATTTCGTGATTCATACAGAGAAGGTAAAGTAAGTAGCTGTTTACCCACAGAGAATGTGCAAAGATATGTGTCAAGACAGAAACATTTTGTCAGAGCTAACATAAATAACATCCAGCCCTTTGAAGGTCAGTTCAGGCTACAGACAGGATCTGTAGGTTTGCTAATTGCATAACAAACTGTGCTCAGTTTAACTCCACTGTTTCATAACAAAAACAGCTTTGTTTAATGTGACTATAAAGTAGTCTGTGGCAGTACTAGACAAACAGGAAGGAATAGTTCTCCTAAAAACCACTTGAGCAGCAAAGAAAATTATTACGTAAAAAAACAAAGAAAAAAACTGCAGGAAACATAGATAATATGTGCTTTTTTTCTGGAATAAGGGCAAGATATCCAGAGATGGAAGATAGCAGGCTGTTGCACAACAGTTGGGAATGTGAATTACTCAGCTGTTTTGCTTCATTAAAAATATCACACAATAAAAAAAGCAGGTGAAGAGTCAGGCCAGAAAGTTGCTTCTAAACATTATATCCCATCTCATGGAAGGCACTCAGCATCTGATTATTCTCTTCTCATTAGATAGAGCAAATCTCACTGTTATCACAACACCAAGCACAGCATTCAAATTATGCCACAGCAGAATATTAGGACTATCTGCAGTAGAGTGGAGTTCTTAGCTGGACTAGAAAGCTATCAAAAGATATAACCCAGATGTTTCAAGTGAGCAACACTAATGAGCCAAAAATACCTTGCAGTAGTTCTGAAAGAGTTATGGCATATGTTGGCCTTGTAACACACATGCAGTTACATATGTAGGTGGCTGAAACAAAGTTCACAGTATTGGGTTCTGATATGTCCATTGTATGGATGCAGGTGGCCTGAGTAATGGCTATGCCAAGATCATAGCTTCTTACTATCTTTATGGCCAAGGAAACCAACAGGAAGTGCAGCCACATCATGCAGTACTGTTGGAAGACTAATAATGTCCCAAATTAAGTGGACTTTCTCCATTTGGTCTGCATTGTAACTACCATTTGCATTCAAACCACCCACCAGATGAGTTACAAAATGTTGCCCCCGTGTGATGTCTGCAATGTCACATATAATATTTATGGTAAATAACCCAACAGATAAACACTGTGGGGCACTATGACAGTCATGTTGCACCTAAGATCCACCATGGTGCTAGAACATAAACATAACATGTACAAAAAATGTACAAAAATGTCCACCATAGATATGTTCCTTGTCCTTGGATGTACATCATTCCTTTCGATAACTGCAAACATCTTAATATAAGGAACATACTGGCTGATAGATTTAGCTCTAAGTTTCCCCTCTCTTCTCTCTGTCCATCAAGATATATCTGAATCTGGCTCACCTCCAGCTATCACGCCAGATTAAGTCCTAAAAAAGCTATCAAAAGCTAAAAATACTGCATTGATTGGTCTTGACAATATCTCTGGGTGCATCTTAAATAGCATGAAGCATGATTCAGCCACATCCCTACAGCACTGTTCAATCTCAGCCTACATACAGGTTTTGTATCCAGCAAATGGAGAACAACTGCTGCCATTCCCCTGCTTAAAGGAAGACCTTCCACTGACTCAGACAATTACAGACTCATAAGTCTGACCAGCCTCATATGCAAATTTGGAAAGACTTATCATTGAACTAATCAATAAGGACATAAGGGAACCTCCAAACACTAGACCCATCTCAGTTTGGATTTGTCAAGGGCAAGTCATGCTTGCTCAACCTGGTGGACTTTTTTGAAAAAATGTCAAAGGATAAGTCCCCACTACTAGAGGTGTCTCAGAACAAAGTACAAACAAGGCAAAGAGATACTGAGTACACCACTATGGTTAAAATGTTCCAGTTTTAATAAACAAATTAAAAAACTCACTAAAACTGTCACAAAAGATTAAAAGCAGATGACACATCAAATGATAAGCTCTTTCAGCAGGATTGCCTTCTTCAGATCATAACGTCCTGTGCTTCATTCCACATCCTTAAACAAAGATTCACCAATCAGGTTAATTCCTTCATTATTAGTTCCTCCTACCACAGACTGTCAATCACTTGCCTGGAGGTAAGCAAGCCTCCATTTTTAGCCAATAGAAAGAGGTTTCTGCTTCAGAATAGGTTTCAATGGAACCATGGCATTTAAGCCTGGGGGAGGTTGGCTCTTAATTTGTTTATCCACCCAATTTCATGACTCTCCATGTTGTTGTGAACATCCCCAGCTCTATGTCCTATCTGCACACATTCTATAGCTTTAAAGCTAAAGTAATGGGTTGGGTTTGAGTTAATGTGAGATGCCAATGCATTTTTCATATCCTTCTGTTGAATATCTCATAAATGACGTAAAATCCTATCTTTCAAGCATTGATCAGTTTGCCTATGTAGAAACAAGGGCAAAGGAGACAGCATGGTAGATATAAAAGATGTTCACTGTTACAAGTATCTTTGACATTAAATATATAGCTCTTGCCTGTAACTGGATGGATAAAAATTTTACTATTATCTATGAATTGACAGGCTTTGCATCTTCTGCATTTGTGAGTACCTTGTTTCAAAATGTTGACATTTTGCTGAGCAAAACTATCTTTATTACAAAGAAGTCTTTTGATATTTTTCTTATTTTTGAATGTAAACTTCGGTCTTTCTCCTATGATGCTTTTTATTTTATCATCTTCAGTCAAGATAGGCCAGAACCTTTTAATGACATCACATACCTTTTGATGGTCAGTGCTGAAGGTGAGAACACAATTCAGAATATTTCCTTCAAAATGCCTTGTATCTTGTCGTGTATTCAATGTCACATGGTCAGTACTACACCTAGAGAAATAGAAACGTCCTTTCGTTTGTCTTAAGGTTTCAGGATGGATTTTAGCTGTCATGTCATCTCTGTTGTAGCACCTGTTGGATAGATTTACTTCTAATTGCCTGCATTCCTTCTGGAACGTATGATCATCTGTATATAACCTGGAGATCCGTATCAGCTGATTCTCATAGATGTTCCTGTTGACAAATCCAGGATGCATACTGCTCCTTTTCAAAAAATGGTTCTTCCAAGTGCTTTCTCTATGGACACTTGTACTTATTCCATTAACTTGATCTAAATGTAGGCAAATGTCTAAAAAGTCTATTTCATCGCTAGAGTGCTTAAGTGTAAATTTCAAAAATTCTGTAGTGGTTTCAAGGTACTCAGAGAAAGACTTGAGCAGAACTTCATTCCCATTCCAGAGTATAAAAATATTGTACACAAAACGTCCATAATAAACAATATTGGTAAACCAATGGTTCTTATCACACAAAACATGCGTTGATTCCCATTGTGCCAATACTATGTTTGAATAACTATTGGCACATGGGGTGCCCATGGCTACACCCCATACTTGCCAATAATAAGTACTGCCATATGAGAACACATTGTTCTCCAAGATTAGTTTGAGTAGGGAACACATCAGGTTAGGGTTCAGTCCCAGGGGGGTTAAAAAAATCTCTGACTGCTTCAATCCCATAAGAATGCGGTATGACAGTAAATAAATTATTTACATCCATTGTAACTAATAGCAAGTTAGCCCCATTTTCCATGTCTTGCATTTTCCTGGAGAAATCTTCCAAGAAGCTACCTGAGTCTTTCAAAACTGTTTTTGCTTCGGGTATAATTTTTTTTCAGTTCTTTCTCAATGTACATAGACAGGGGCTCCGTTAGCCACCCTCTCCCTGTGACAAAGGGTCGTAGTGGAGGGTTGACAGAATCTTTGTGTATCTTTGGCAGGTCACTTATAGCTGGAATGGCAGGATGAGTTACCTCAAAGAAATCCAACAATTCTTTGGTGATACATCTTTCTAAAAACAAGTCATTCAGGGTATTCTGTACATTTCTGTTCATCCTGTCAACTGTACTACTATTTATAATTTTGTAGGTTCCAAGTCATTGAGCAGATCATGCATCTTGCTCCTATACCAGGTGGTCTCCATTACTACAATGGCTACTCCTTTATCAGCAGGTCTGATGACCAGATTGTCCCTTGATTTCAGTTCAAATAAAGCTTTTCTTTCTTCACTGGTCAAGTTATGAAAATGACCACCTTCTTTGGTGTTTCCCCTCAATTTTGCAACCTCATTTTCACACATGTGAACAAACAAATCCACAGCAGGATGGTTGACAGGTACAAATGTACTCGTTTTTTTCAACGTGGGTAAAAAGGGCTGATTGACATTCTTAAAAATAGTCTTTGCAGTAACATTCTTTGCAAAAAGTTTGATGTCAGGTACAAACTTATTCAAATCCAACGTTATTGAAGAAATAAATGATAGACCTTTCTCCAAAACCTGAATGGCTTGGTGACTCAGAGGTTTCTGTGTTATATTATCCACTAAACTCTGTTCTAGGCCTTCTGATGGTTGAATTTTTTTCCTTTTCCTGTCCCGACTTTCTGATCTCACATTTTTGCTTTGGTTCTCCTTTATAAAAAACGGTAGCTGGTAAGGGAAGGAGGAAAAAGTAACTCCTTCTTTAGGTCGAGTATCTGCTGATGTGCCATGAACCAATCCTGTGTTGGTAAGGGACAGGCTATTCATGAGAACAAAAGATGCAGAGGTGCTAGGCAGTGCCTCAACGGCTATATCTGTGGTGGAATTCATCGTGTTCTTAGGCACATTCTGGTTTCCAGTACTGTGATCAGTATTTGTTCTGTTAATAGTGCTTTTAGAAAGTAATCTCCCTTGTCTTTGAGTCATTCTCTCCTCCCTTGGCAATTCAAAAATATTCCCATTCCTGAAATCCTGAAAATCTCATGCCAGTTTTTTAGTCTTTTGTCCTTTCAACTTGCTATCAGATACCCAGGTTGCATTGTAACGACTGCAGTTTCCGAATACAGCTGGCAGACAAATCCATTTTCTCTAGTTCTGTCTGTTTATTTTTAATCTCCTCCACTATTGTTGACTCATCCAGTTTAAAATACTCAATAAGCAGGTGTAAATAACTGAAACTTGTTTTAAGATTAATTGCCTGCCATTTAGCTAGCAAATCTGGGTGTTACCATAACTCGGTAAGAACTTCACCCTCATCCCTCTTGGGACCACCCAATGGTGGATGCATGCTTCTTGATGGAAATGCTGCCCCTGTGATCTCTTCAAATGGTAGGCAGCGTTTTCCACCTATTTAAAGACTTTGTAAAAGCTCTCAGTATTGGCAGTTAAGTGTATTGTATCAACATTCTCATTTTCCAGGTTCAGTTTAATTAATGGATTCAGTTGCTCACCTAGAAACTCAGAGAAGGTTCTCATTTGCTCTGTTTTGAAAGAATCAGGTAGCTTCTTGGAAGATTTCTCTAGGAAAATGCAAGACATGGAAAATGGGACTAACCTGCTATTAGTTACAATGAACGTAAATAATTTATTTACAGTCATACCGCATTCTTATGGGATTGAAGTAATCAGAGATTTTTTAACCCCACTGGGATTGAACCCTAACCTGTTATGTTCCCTACTCAAACTAATCTTGGAGAACAATGCGTTTTCATATGGCAATACTTATTATTGGCAAGTATGGGTTGTAGCCATGGGCACCCCATGTGCCAATAGTTATTCAAACATAGTATTGGTACAATGGGAATCAATGCATGTTTTGTGTGATAAGAACCCTTGGTTTATCAATATTGTTTATTATGGACATCTCATGGATGATATTTTTATTCTCTGAAATGGGAATGGAGTTCAGCTCAAGTCTTTCTCTGAGTACCTTGAAACCACTACAGAATATTTGAAATTTACACTTCAGCACTCTAGGGATGAAATAGACGTTTTAGACATATGCCTACATTTAGATTAAGTTAATGGAATAAGTACAAGTGTCCATAGGAAAAGCACTTGGAAGAACCATTTTTTTGCATCGGAGCAGTATGCATCCTGGATTTGTCCACAGAAACATCTATGAGAATCAACTGATACGGATCTCCAGGTTATGATCATACATTCCAGAAGGAATGCAGGCAACTAGAAGTAAATCTATCCAACAAGGGCTACAACACAGATGACCTGACAGCTAAAATCCATCCAGAAACCTTAAGACGAATGAAAGGACGTCTCTATTTCTCTAGGTGTAGTACTGACCATGTGACATTCAATACACAACAAGATGCAAGGCATTTTGAAGGAAATAATCTGAATTGCATTCTCACCTTCAGCAATGACCATCAAAAGGTATGTGATGTCAATAAAAGGTTCTGGACTATCTTGACTGAAGATGATAAAATAAAAAGCATCGTAGGAGAAAGACCGAGATTTATGTTCAAAAACAAGAAAAATATCAAAAGACTTCTTTGTAATAAAGATGGTTTTCCTCAGCAAAACGTCAGCATTTTGAGACAAGGTACTCACAAATGCGGAAGATGTAAAGCCTGTCAATTCATAGATAATAGAAACACTTTTATCCATCCAGTTACAGGCAAGAGCTATATATTTAATGTTAAAGCATTTTGCAGTAGTGAACATCTTAACATCTTGTATATCTAGCATGCTGTCACCTTTGCCCTTGTTTCTCCATAGGGAAAATTGATCAATGCTTGAAAGACAGGCCCCAGGATTCATGATGCTTGTGCCATTCATGAAGTGGTGCAGGCATAGCGTAAGCATGTAGAAATGTAAACTAAAAAAAAAACGGTTTACATTTTGTCAAACATAAAATTGGAGCCATGAAAGCAGACCAAACTTACGTATTATAATGTTAGTTTATGCCAATGGCTAAATATATAGCCAATGGCATAAAACAACATGCACAACATATAAAAAATAACATTTAATATTATGGCCACACCAAAGCAAAGTAAAACCGCAGTGCATCGGTGCGCAAACGGGATCACAAGGAAAATATATTTATATGTCATAAAACTGTAATGTAACACAATTCATGATATCCCCATAATAGTCAATTGCATGCTACACCACAACCATGGCGCAAGGGTTGCTAAGGGTCTGTGACAGTGTTCCATGCAGTAACTAGGAATTAGCAGTCAATGCCATGCAAATGAGTCAAGTAATACTGAATCGCAACCGCCCCACCGGTGTAAGGATGTACCACACAGCGTAATGGTACAACACAGAGGAGTGGCCTGGAGGTAAACATGACATCAAGAGAGGGGTGCGCCACCGTAGCTGTAAGCACATTGGATCACTGCTAATCTGTGTTGCGTGTTGCTAAGCAAAGCCGTAGGATAGGGGTGTGGAAGTAGCCATAGCTTTGCTTAGCTGAGAGCACACAAGGTAACCAAAAGTTCATGTGAACATGGATGAAAAGGCACACGAAACCCGGTAAACGGCTGTGTGCGGCACGTACCACAGCTGAAACAGGAAGGATATGGGAAGACAATAAGGAAATGCTGCAGCATGGTAATTGGAGTACAAATGAGTAATTAACACCTAGAAACTCACAGCGGGCCTTAGACAACAGCTAACAAGGCTGCTAGCAGCTACCTGCAGAACAGGAAAGGGGAGGTGCCATACAGCAAAGAAGAGAGAACTGTCACAGCAGAACAAAGCAAACTTGCAGTAGATCAGCTACATAACACATTTCCCAACACAATCCTGGGTTGTGAAAGCACAAAACAAGAAATGCGGCAGCTGGATGCATGCCTGACAATGGGCGGGGAATTGGGTTGAAAATAGAAGTAAAGGGCAATAGATGAATGACAGCAGACAAGCATAAGTCAACACCAAAGGCCCCACAATAGCAGTACCTGCTATAAAACCAATAATTAAGATACCCTACAGCTGGAATAGCACAAACATAGCCAATTACACCAGCATCATCCATTGCACAATAGTATAAAGTGTGAAAGCCCCCCACACACACTTGTGTATTCCCAGACACTCTGCACCATTGGTGTATACAGACGGGGAACGTTTAATATGTACATGTTAGGGGCCGCCATAGCTTTGATTCACCAGTATGTGTTGGAGACTGACGGTGGTGTGGAGGATGATGCTAACAACCATCTCAGGCACCGGAGGAGGAGAAGAATGTTCAGACCCAGGGTAACCTACCAGGAGCTACATGATCTGGAGATAGTAGAGCATTACAGGGTGGACAGGGACATCATACAGCAACTTGTTGAGCTGTGCCGGCCATGCCTCAGAGACAGAAGTAACAGTGGGTAACCCATCCCAGTGGACACGAAGGTATATGTAAGCTTGAGAATATTAGCCACAGGTACCTTCCAAAGGCCAACTGGGGATATCATGGGGATCTCACAGGCATCAGCATCCAGGGTACTCCATCAGTTCCTGGATGCCATGTTACCACATGCCAATGAGCAGATATACTTCCCCTGAATGCAGGAGGAGTTGGCCAGCAATATGCGTCTCTTCCACCATGTGGCAGACTACCCGGAGGTACTGGGTGCAATAGACTGCACGCACATACACATCAAGTCACCACCTGGTGAGCAGGGTAGGTGCTAAATAAACTGCAAGGGATTCCCCTCCATCAACTGCCAGGTCATGTGCAATGCCCAGGGCATTATCATGGATGTGTGTGCTGGCAGCCCTGGAAGCTATCATGACTCCCACATCTGGCATGCCTCACAGCTGTATCAGGTATTTGCCAGGGGGGACATCCCATATGGCCACCTGGTGGGGGATGCTGGCTATGCACTGGAACCGTGGATGATGACTCCCATCAGAAATGCACACACAGCCATGCAAGAATGCCATAATGAGGCACACGCAGAAACCAGAATCATCATAGAGCACATGTTTGGGATGCTGAAATTACGGTTCTGTTGCTTGGACATATCTGGTGGAGCCTTGCAGTATTGTCCAGGAAAGTGTGCACACATCTTCATAGTATGTGCCATGCTACACAGTATGATCCTGCGGAAACAGCTGCAGCAGGGACCGAATGGTGAAGGCCCTCACAGCCCACCACCATTGCCAAGGGAACCACAGGCACAAGGGGACTCAGACCATGAACACCCTGTCCTAGCCCCAGTAGGCAGACGGAGGCGTACCCAGTATGCCCATGCCTTGGCAAAGAGGGAATGTATAGCACACACACTGACAGTGTAGGCACTCATGGACTGACACCCTTCTCCACCTGCACACACAGCAAACATGGATGGCGCACACACATGACCACCCGTAAATTGTCATGTATATGTGGTCTACTGTGTGCATCCTACATAGGTAGCCCTCAATTATTGTACACACAACTGCCATTGGCACAAGGTAAGTCAATACCTGAACAGTAAATTAAGCTATCAGCATGTGTCCATACTGTATGTACAGGTTCATAGATACATAGGTAGGTACATGCCCAACTGCCGAGGCCACTCATAAGCATAGGCAAAACGTGTCTGCTATCTTCACCCCATCGATTAACTAACTGTCCCTCTGTGGAGCAGAGCCAATTGCGGGATCCCTGGGGTGTAGCTACTGTTCACCACCCACTCTGCAAGGATTCCCCGGAGTGTTAGTGAGGGGTTTTGTATAATGTAATCAGGGATGTAGTTCCAAATAATGGGGAGTATCCCTAACAGGAATCTTCACAGATGTGTACATGTTACATAGTAAACCTTAAACACAGCTTGCATATATAGGTAGTTCTCCACAGAATAATAAACATGTGTAACACACAACCACTGAAATGTGCGTTAATCACCCTTGCACTACCAGTGCCTGCTCTGAGAGGTAAAATATCACTGCCAGGATTAGAACAAGCAACCATGTACACATTCATCACAATAACATACCACTAAGCTACCTGAGATGTACCAATGGCAGTCGGGTATACTGACAGGATAAAACACAAAAGGTATGAATGTGCTGAAATAGGACAAACCTGCATGTACCCAATGAAAGGTGTATGTTTTATATATATATATATATATATATATATATATATATCATCATATATATAGAGAGAGAGGGAGAAAGAGGGAGAGATATGTCGATATATGGGGATATACATATATATGTAGATATATAGATAGGTTAACAACTTCTACATAACCATGGAGGTACATATAAATGGGATACCTACCACATACTGACTGCTTTACATACTGACGCACGTAATCCCGAGGCTTAAGGTTCGAAAGAACACAATACCGAAACACCAGATGCGAGAGGTGTAATCTCACGATGTTAATGGACAGTTAGTCAGTGCTTCTGGTGTTGCGGTCCAGGTAGGTTACTGTGTGTAAGTGTGTTTCTTAGGGCTGTAGTGTGTGTGTAAGTGTGTGTTCTGTGTGTGGTGTGTGTTCTTGGGGAACTGTAATGTGTGGGTGTGGGTTAGCTTTGTGCGTCTGTTTGCGCGACCTAGGAGGTAGAATATTAAAGTAGGGGGTGGTGTGGGGGGCGCAGACACCTACATGGGGGTGTAAGGGGGCTTGGCCACCTGCTCATACGTAGTGTAGGATGGTTTATTTGGATGTGTTGGGTAGCAGTGTGTCTGTGTGTGCGTGTGTGTGTTCCATGTTCGTGTTACTTTCGCGAGTTACTGTCGATGTCAGTAATGTGGGGTATGGGAGTCTGGTCCCGGTTCTGTGTGCGTCAGAACACTGTGGTTTTGGGATTCCATAGGTCTCCCGTATACAGAGGTTGATGTGTTCATATATGTGTATAACATGGACCATAGTAATCACACATTCCGCCACTTTATGAACAAAGGATATGGAGAGTATATGCCTATACACTATTACAAATATGTGCTATGGACATGAGCCAATGATATTGTTACCACCTGTCTCACTTTGCGAGGGACACTCCCTCTTTGGGCGGTTGTGTCCTGACCAAATATATTAAACGTGGCAAATGTCCTGGGATTGTAGGATATAATTATGTCCCATATGTACTGTAATAGTTGCATACAGTAGTTATTTCTGTATCTAAAATACCTACATGTTACAGGAAACAGGATAAGGAACTAAACTGCTACAAGAATTAGCTTATATGTAGGCATGAAAGGAAAGTTCTATCCCTTGTACTGACCGTGGGTTTGTGTCGGCCTGTAAAATCAGATGTGTGTCTGAAAAGGTCCCACTATGGCCATATGAAAAGGTGGCAACCCTAGCCAAAGAGGGTCAGTCACCAACACAACTATGATGACTGCAAATACCTATGACAGAAATACACAGCTATCATGTAGCAACATGTTATTACATTCAGATGTATTACCGAAGGGATTCAAGGACTAACATCACCTGCATGCTATACAGGAACCACATAACAGTGCTTTAATGAATCAGCCTGCAATTACCATTTTATTAGTCCACAAAAGGATAGTTTTTCAAATAGGGAAGGAACCCTCACACACATAGCAATTATGTATAAAAGCAGTTCCTACACACCTGCATCTGCTAAGCACACCCACCAACATCACCCCCACACCCAAACATATTACAATACAAACTGTAATAACATCACAAATCATTCACTCACTGTACGACATCTGCAGAAGTCTTAACATAACTTGCAGAGACACACTAACATGGCCCTATGTGAAATAGCTGCTGTTATACAATGGAACAGCTGCTGATGTAATAGGGTTTGTTTGCACTAATCCCATTTCAGAGGGTTGTGTGTACACCGGAATGTGTTAGCAATTAGTGAGTAACAGCACAGTATGCTACACTTGTACACCAAATCAAGGATGTCTGGTGAGCACACTGTACACCACAGAACAGTTCATGCATAGCCATATGGCCTTGAGCTGGCCAAACATCCTTGCCAGACTTAAACATCTGCAGAAGTATCAGATACAAACAAACCCTGCATAAGTAGCACTGTTCCGAAATATAACAACTATACTCACATGTAGAACTAAATCGTCTAGCCAATAAAGACAGTCCACGGGAGTCATGAAGCTAATATATCTCTGTGTGTCTCCATATAGCTGTTGAGCTATATCGCAAAAACACGTCTAGGCCATCTCCCTTGAAAGTAAGGCAAACGGACAATGTCCAAAAGGAGTACTCAGTTATACATCACTGTTGCCATGGTATCGGCTAATGGAGTAGCTGCACAGCTGATGTGCATCTAATTAACTACTTTGGAACAGCAATTGGTGGACAGGATACCACATGTTACCAATATGTAACTAGAAAAGGATGTGTTATCACACATTCAAACCATCCATATATACCAGCGGAATGTTACAAAGAACATCGAAACACAAACTTTAAAGGACTGAATCAACAGTTAACGACACCTCGGGTTACTAATAAGGTATGTAGAACAGTCAGTATGTCTGTGTATTTAGTACCTTTCTGTAGTATTTAAAGTGCACGCAATGCATATAGTGGAAACAGTTATCTTGTAGTGATGTATTGTTGAGCATAGAAATGCTTGTAGTATTTGTGTGTACTGCTGTAGGTCACAAGGCAAACACCACATACACCACAAGGGATGCTATATAAGGGCTTTGAACAGAAATACTCCTCACCAGCCGATGTCAGTGGCAGGGCTGGTCCAACAAGTATGTGCTATAACAGGTGATAGTATATGCTGATATATTGTAACTATAGCCATATGTATGGGTGTATTACAGAGAATAACATGTGGAAGGTTGGGCCACTGTGCAATTATGATTTGCATTGTGGGATATTGTGCCAATAACTGTGTAATGTACAGTATTGTAGGCAGATATGTATTACAAGCTACATAGCATTACTGTAATGTTAGGCAAACATTAGTTATGTCAATTGGCATTTACAATACACAATAACAGGATACATATGTCTTTTAGTGATCCAACAGTTTATCAGCATGATAGCAAAGTAAAATGGAAGAGCTATTTAACTATCCATGCACATAAGACATGTAATATGTGCAAAGGTAGGTACTAGGCTGTCTTACCAAGGGTATTTGTAAGCCTAGCTAGAGTGTGTTGGCTTTTGCCACCCCCATAGGTTGGTTCCCTGTGCCTCTGAACGGCAGAGCCAATAGTTCCCTGTGCCTCTGTCCAGCAGAGCCACTGCAGTGATCCCCGGGGTACATGTTTGTCTCCCATCCACACGTCAAGGTTTTCCTTGAAGAGTGCTAGTGAGGTGCCCTGCCTGATGTACATTGGAATCATGTTCCAAAGCATGGGGAGTGTCCGGGTCAGGAATCTATCCATCCGGCACATCCTACTCATTGTTGTGGTTAGGTGTATATCCCTAGAGCATGTGGCTCTCAGGGGCTTCTGTTTAGGTGGAGCATATCCAGCAATACAGGGTTGGACATGGGCCTTGTATGTCAAGCAGAGATCACCTGTGAGTATGCGGTATGCAACTGAGTACAGCTGGAGTTTCTTAGGTTGGGCTGCATAGGTCATCTGTTTGAGATCAGTAATTCTCTTGGTGTGGTACTGGTGTGGTCTTCCAAGCTGTTGCAGTTGTCTTGTAAGGTATATCCCAAATGGGGTGTTGTATCCTTTAATGGGTCTAATATGTCATGTGTAGAGTCACAATGTCCCCTCTGATCTGGATGCAAACCCATTAGAGATTAGGGGGGGGTGCCATGTAGAAGGATATTCTAACCACCTTGTCATTATGGGTATCAAAGGAGAGATTGCTATCTACTAGGGTTCCCAGATCCCTTATTACCTTTTCTGTATGTAGGGGACTAGCACCTATGTGGTAGTCCACGGGTAATTAGTAATATCCAAAGGGAATGACTATGCACATTTAGGCATTCAGCTTGACGCCATGATATTAACACCAGGTATCTGTCTCAGTGCACCCCTTCCAGAGGGTGTCTGTAACAGCTGGGGAAACAATTATGTCCCCTAGTTTGCAGTCGTCTGCAAACCTTTTCAGCCAAAGCACTCCTGTGCTTGTCTGTAAGTCAGAGAAGTATATACCGAACATGAGGGGTCCTAGGACTAGCCCTGGGGGACACCACTTGTAACTGGTATACAGTCGAACCTAGGGTATGCAACTCCCACTGTGTGGGTTCTGTCCGTGAGCCACTTTGCAAACCATCACATGACGTAGGGGTTAATGTTCAGGCGGATGGGTATGTTGATAATACCAGAAGGAGGAATGGTGTTGAAAGCCTATGAGAGATCTAGGTAGGCTGTGTAGACCTCCTTACCCTCATCTAATGCCTTAGTAACTGTCTCTAAGAAGTCCACCAGGTTTAGGAGTCATGGTCCACCCTTAACAATGCCAAACAGGGAGGGGTCAAAGGTTTGGAGGTACCCAATGTCTCTGTGACAGTGATCCATGATGTGCACCATAGCCTTGCAGACTAGGCTAGTCAGGCCTATAGGGAAACAGGTTCCATGGTCCATTGTGGCACCACCTTTGTGGAGTGGGACAACTGTTGCTGTGTGCCATTCAGGGGGCACTATGCCTGATGTAAGGCTATTATTGAACATGGTGCATAGGTGGGGAGACAGTACATTCTGAAGTTCATGTAAAATGCAGCCTGGGATGTTGTCCGGTCCCATGCATGCTGTGATATTTCCTTTAGAGTGTGCAGCTTTGAGAGGGATCTGCCAGCATGTTGCCAATATCAATTGTTTCTGTAATGTTCGTGCCTTTGTGCTGTAACTCAGAGCAGATCTGGTTGTTGATATAGAGATATGTGACATAGCTATAGAATGCTTTGTGGTTGTTGTTGGTATTAGTTGCATTTTAGTTTTCATAGCTAGCTTTGGAGGATCTTATAAGGGATCTCACCTTCTTACTGAGGCTGGCCAGGGAGCTCCTCCACGCATGGTATTGTACTCTCATTTGCAACAGTGTCTTCCTCCTGTAGTACAACATGTTTATGGCAGGAGACCACCAGACTGGTTTCATTAATTAGGAGTATAGTGTCCTGGTTCTGTTTGGGATAGCACAAGCCATGCACTCGTGTAAATGCTTATAGAGTGCATTTGTGTAGGAGTCAGCAGTTGTAACAGTACTGTCCATCTGCATGGGTGTCATGACATCCACCACATCTGTCTAAGCATGTAGTTGGCCTTGTAGACATATTATACTGTGGTTCCCTTAACGGGTGCTGGGTGCGGGATGTGGATATCAACGGTGTTCAGCACATGGTCTGATTGGACCAACGAGGAGTTGGCTTCACGTGTGGAGCACCAGTCACTCATGTTGGTAATGCCTAGGTCTAGGATATTGCTGCCCCTGGTGGGTGTATGGATATGTTGAGTCACGGCATTGGTGTTTATGAATTCCAGAAACTGTTGAGCTAATGTGTTGGTACATGAGTAGTTTTTCCAGTTAATGGTGGGGTAGATTCAGTGAGACGTATGTGAGGAGTGTGGTGTTGTGCAAATGTGTACCTTCTCCACATGACAGTCAGGGTCAGGCTTGGTTGGAGAGACCTTTACCTCCAGTTTGGCTAAATGCGTGCATCTCTCACAGGTTGTAGTGTTGGGTGGTAGGTGGAGAGGCTTGTTTGTGTACATGAGACAATGTGTACATTGCCTCAAGATGTCCAGATTCACCAGATAGACAGGTGAGAACACTGGCAGTTGACTCTTGGACATGCCTGAATATAGAACTACATTCACCTAGATAAGTGAGGAAAGTGAGTACAAGAGCTAAATTACTCTAAGCAAGTGAGAAAAGTATGTACAAAACCTGTTCACCCTTACCTCTAGGTAATGAGGAAGACTGAGTGCTATATTAATTATTAGCTTATGTAGTGCTTACAAGTCCTGAACAAGTGCTTAGCATGAATAAGCAATCCAGATAGGGTCTTGGATAACATAAACACATGGCCCCCTCCCCCCAACAGGTACATAAGCATATATCCATGTACACCACAGGGCCCCTGTACCCACAACTATGCAGGTACAAGCTGCACTCAGGGTGCATGGGATCTGTCCACATCACAGGTTGTATCATACACATATGGCAAAACAAGATGATCTCCACATACACATCATATAAAACATAGCTCAATGTCAGGTTGTGTACACACTGAATGGTGCACACCAACAGGTATCACAACCCACAAAGGGGGAGACACCACTGATAATGGGAAGTACTTTACTACTATCCTGCTGAGTCTGGTCTGGAATGCCAGGAACCTTGATCAATAAAGTGATGTCAGCAGTACATATGTAGATGACAGTATGGTTGATGTCACACTGCATATCATAACCTTGCCAGGTCACAGGACATCATCACCCATACTGTGTACCACCTACACTCGGTATACTAGATGTACATTCGTATGTCACAGGAGTGTTTTGCAACAGGACTGCTGGCAGAACCAACACTACAGAAGGTGTCTGAATAATACACGACCATCACACCAGTGGAAGCTACAGTATGTCAGGGTTAAGGAATTTTATTCCCCCTCATTGTAGTCAATACCTCAGAAACAAACAGAAGGCATCTGCCTATTGAAGTATGTGAATGACTATGACCTAGGAGCAATAGCTGACTCAGGAGTGTTGTGTACAATATACAGAAGGGGCTTTGTGAGTGAGGTTGTGTGTGACATATGGCCACAATTTGACAGCTACATATTGCATTTTCACCCCATGTAAATAACCCTGTACCCATGAACTACCAGCTAGGCAGCGGTCAACATAATGGACACGTGTGTGAGAGATGCAGCTGGACAGTTGCCTTTCCTGTGATAGCTACATCACCACACCTGTCAGGTAGTCATATGTGGCAACCCTAATAATGATAGGGTGTCATTCATGAGTATAGAGATCATTGTCCAGCCATACACAACACTCAAGTGACCCATATCAGATCACATATTTCCTTTAAGGGGTATTGGCCATGTGCGTATGGCCTACACCAGCTTCCCATTCCCCATCTCTACTATGTAGCATGATGCATACCTTGACTAAATCCATGTCCAACCCAGTCATGTTGGACATGCTACACGTACTCATCCTGACCTCGATCACATACTTCATGGACATCCACCTACCACATGCTGGACAGATCCTTGTCCCATGCACTTGACATAGTCCTGCCATACTATGCATTCCTGTCTGTCAAAACTGCACATCACTCCCCTCTCAGACATGGTGTGATGACCGCATGGTAACGCATGGTATATGTATCATTAACTCTGTGGATCAGTAATGTGGCACTGCTCCACCTGGCCCCACAGACCCGCCTGTCAGCTACTGCCAGGTAACCTTTCCTCCTAGATTCATACATGGCATATAGCCCACTAGTTGACTTTGACTGTACATGCTATAGTTGATATCCATCTCTGCAAATACCATCTGGCTAGCCAGTGTCCTATGTGTATCACATGTGCAACACAGGTGATACATGGCAGGATGTTGAATCACTGTACAGTGCTGTGTAGATGTATATGGTAGAACACATACATGTAAAGCCTTATGTGAGCATGTCTGCAGGGTCACAGGTCATGTCTGTTAAGGCAGTGTAAGTCCTTATATGTGACATATACACAGCATCAAGGTTGTCTGCTTTAATGTGGACACATCCAGCCATGTGCTGATAGGTAGGAACACCAGTACAGGCAAACAGACATGCCCACATCAAGACAGCAACCACATGGAGTATGAGCAATGTAATCAGGTGACACACACACACACATATATGGTGATAATATCCACTCAACATTGAGTGTCACATGTGTGTGACATAAACATGTCAGTGTCATGTAGGTTTGCAAATACAACTATTTAAACATAATTAATGCGATACACATGTATGTTCAGCTGTAGCTCTGTATGTCTCTGTGAATTACTGTGACCTGTCTCCATCATTATGTCTTCCAGGTATGCCATGTGCAAGGCTACCCCCTTTTACCCGCTTGGAGGATGAGGCCCTCATCCCATACCTACTCGACAATCATGATATCCTGTTCAGCCATGTGCCACAGGATGCACAGCAGCGGGATGCCCTGTGGATGGAACTTCGCAGGAGGGTTAATGATGTGGGTGGCCACAACCACACATACTAGCAGGTGTGCAGACACTGTACAGACCTCATTAGATGGGCAAAACAGCGTGTGAATGCAATCACCAGGGAACAAGGTACAACAGGTGGTGGACCACCAACCCAGCCCCCACTCACAAGTACCAAGGAGCTACTGGCCAACCTGGGTACACCTGCAGAACCACATCCACAAGCCTTAGCCGATATTGTGGAGGTGGGTGTCTCTCAACCACTGAGCCTGTAGTTGCCTGGTAAGTCAGTACTGCACCTATAACAACTATATTCTGTATAGTTGCATGTGTCATTGTACTACATGTAATGTAACATCATATGCAAGGCATGTATATACACATGCCGCATACTATAGTATGCTACTCTGTGTATGCACACGTGCATACACCATAGTATAGTCTAATGTACTGGTGTATGTGTTATGCACATTGCACCCTGTAGCCTTTATACAGGGGTGGATTATGCTCATACTGCTACGTTACTCCTATTTAGGTACCTCTGGTGTTCTGCTGTGACAGCAGCCCATTGCAGGTGAGAGTGTAATTATTTATCAGGAACCGTAATGCACAAATCTATCTGCCATGTGGCCATTTACAACATGTACACATAATGTATGGTCCTGTCACAATATACAGGTTGGACCTGCAATGCATCACAATGACTACCCATGTGCAACACCTGCAAACTATGTGAATCATCTCACCGATATGAATCCTCACAAACTTTCATTGCCAGATGTGTTGACAGCTGTGCATACAATGGTGGAGGTGCTGTTCACTTTAGGGACGTACTACAGATCTGATCTACACATGTGGTGAATACAAACAGTACTACACAGTGGGCTGGAGTATGGCCAGCACACAGGATTCACCGGTGTGGATCATAGTCCTGTTATGAATGTCACACAATGTGATGTGCTATCTTGACATGTCCATGACATCTATTGGCCTGGCTGCTACACTGTCTCACACAATGTGATGTGCTATCTTGACATGTCCATGACATCTATTGGCCTGGCTGCTACACTGTCTACCTAACCTGAAAACATATCCTACATACCACCCTTTATCTGTATAACCCTGTTGTCAGTGGAGTATATATGTAATATGGGACAACACAGACATGTGAAATAGATGCCCATCACAATAGTTTGGACAACACATGTACACACATGGCTATGAAGGATGGCCAGAGACATGGAGCAACACACACAGTAGACATGTTGTGCTTGTGTGTGCATCCTGTCGTACAATGGCTACACATGGTTCAACCATGGCCTTTGTATAATGGTCATATTGTAGATGTGGAACACTAGACATCTTACAGGCCTGTGCACATCTTGTGTAGGCGTAACATCAATCCACCACATAAGATGTGTTGAACATCTTGAGGGTGTTGCGACATGACAGCAGTCGCCTGTACAGTTGTTGAGTCTTTCGGCTTTTCCCGGTTAGGGGTCGCCACAGCGGAACTCCGGTCCGTTAATGATTGGTAATTGATTTTTACGTGCCGATTTATGAGCCCTGACGCACAACCTTCAACGAAGGTACGCCCATTCACACATGTCTCCATGCAGAAGATGCTCTAGCTGAGAATTGAACCAGACAGCGTCTTACTGTGAGGTGACAACGCTACCGCAGCACCACCACCGCGGGTTTGCAGTCACCTGTACAGTATCATATAAAAATAAATTAACGCTCAAGAATGCTGGATTCCTTAGAAGAAAAACGAACACCAACAAGATAAAATTCCACTGGTTTAATGCATAACATGTTCTGATTTAGCACTTTCATCCACTGTAGTGTGGACTTCATCAGAATATCTTAATTTAATCAATCAAACATTTAAATACTACTTTAGATGCCAAAATCCCTTCATTTAAAGAGAAATGCACATTTCATAAATACACATTGAAACTCCTTAAAAAAACTACATAGAAAACTACATAAGTAAATAAACTACTCTTAATTATACAAAAAATATGTGCAAGATGTACTAGACATAAATAGTTGTGCAATTTGTTGTGCTACATATATTAAATACATTATGCTGACTCTTGTATCTGATAAAACCATTTTATAAAATATATGCGTATATTCTCTACTATGTTAGCTATAAACAAAATCAATAATAAATGTAATAAAAATATCATCATGCTTGCTATTAGTGGGAGATACTACATCTAACATATTACACTACTAAACATAATATGTATAAAATAAATAAACAAATAAATAAATAAATATAGGCATAAACATGCACTTATATTAATTGCATAAGTGTGTAATGTATAATATATAATTTATATTATAAACTTCTTGTAAATAGCAATACAATACAGTATCTATAAATACTTCTGTAAAATAGGTTTGATTGTTATATAGTCATTTAATCCAGGTTCAGTTGAGGCATCAGTTAAAATCTGCCATCTAACTTCCTTCTGATCTAGAATAGCTTTACAGTTACCCTCTCTTTGTCCCTGCTTAAGTTGCTCTAGTATTGCAAATCTAAAATCATGACTAACCCCATAATTTTCTATGTGCATATATAATGCATTGGTACTATCTTTTTTCCTTATGGCATATATATGGTCGTAAATTCTCTTTATAAACATTCTTTCTGTTTTTCCTACGTAGAAGCTTGGACAGGTCATACATTTAGCCATATATATGATGTTCCTAGTATTACAATTACCATACTGAAATATTACCTTGGACCTGTTGACATTCTCCAAATTAATACCCTCAATTTCCAATATGGCATGACACTGTCCACAACTTCCACATCGTCTTGTACCTCCTCTCTCTTGATTGATGTTCATAATCATGTTGTTCCTCTCTAAAATCATTTTACATTCCTTCCCATTTTATATACAAATAGAGGGGTCTCCCTGGCTATATTTTATCTCATTATCAACCGTAAATATGTTCCAATTCCTACTTACTATATCTTTCATTTGTTTTACTTGAGGTGTGTATTCCAAAATACAAGCCCTTTTGTACCTTTCAACTGTATCACTAACAGTCATGGTACATGTTACCTGTTCATTTCCTAACACAGGAGAATATTTCTTCCCCCATTCACTGATTACATACATTTTAGTCTCATCCAATAACTTCAAAGGGTACCCCCTGGAACTAAATAATGTTTTTATATAATCCATTTCTTCCAACATTTCTAAATATGAGGACGTCATTCTTGCTGATCGTATACACTGTCCTTTAAATATATTATTTTTCATTTTTTGAGGATGATTGCTGGAATATTCCAAATAATTATTAGAAAAAGTACTTTTCCTGTAAATACAAGACTTGAAGCCATTGCTTGTACTGGATATGTATGTATCTAAATATGCAATACCCTCAGTACTATAAGTATGTGTAAATTTAGATAATCGCTCGTGTTGTTTAAATAATCAATGAAATTATCTATTGTGTGTTCTGGACCATCCCATATGATAAAAATATTGTCCAAAAATCTTGAATAGTATCTTATATACTTGAAGTGTACGCTTTTAAAAATATTTTTGGTTTCCCAGTCTAGCATAACCAGGTTAGCAAATATAGGGGCACATGCTGCCCCCGTAGTCACTCCTCGGTTTTTTTTATAAAGTTCACCATCAAAGTATATATAATTGTACTCAAGTACAATAGACATAAGTTCCATTATTAGATTAATCTGATCCCACTCTAAATTGGAATACTGTCTAACACTATTACAAAAACTCTCTAATCCTTCCTGTTTGGAAATGCATAAAAATAAATCTATCACATCAACAGTAATGTATATAATTCCCTCTTTCCAAATACCTGAAGTTAAATTGCCAAGTAAGGCCCATGAGTCCTTAATTAGATGTGGGATCTTGTTATATGTATGTTTAAGCCATTTGTCAATAGCTATTCCTAATGGAAATGTTTTAGAATGACTGCCTGATACTATTGGACGAAAAGGGGGGTCAATGACATTCTTATGTACTTTTGGATACTCAACCTTTAAATATTTGTAGGTTTCACTCGTAATCCGCCCATCCAACAAAAATTCTTCCTAAAACATGTAATTTCATTTGTACCCTATACTAATTTCATTCTTTGATACTGGTACATAATTTCCTGAGTCAAGTAATATTCTATACATTTTGTTTGTATATTCATATGAGTCATATAGTACTACCCCCCACCTTTATCTGGTTTCATTACCCTGATATTTCTATCACTTTCTAGTCATTGTATTAACTGAATTTCATCGTTAGATAAATTGCTAAACATTTTCTTATGTTTTGTACTATTATGTAAGCAATATATCTCTTTAGTTACTATTTTTTCATACACGGCTACATTAGGGTGTGGGGGGGTATGTAGGTACTTTTTTTCTTTAACCCATCTTTGTGAGTTGATGATGGTTTATTGTGAAACAGGATAGCTAAATTAATTTTTCTGAGAAATAATTTAATCTCAAACAATCAACTACATGGAATTTTGTCTTAGGTATAAATTTCATACCTTTGGAAAATAGTCTAAAATACTCTTTTTCCACAACATTGTTAGTGTAATTGTATATATTAAACTTGCCCATACTGTTAATAATACCATCTAAGTTCTTTTCATCCAAAACTAACTCACTAAATAGGTCAGAACCTGTACTTGTCTCATTCTCCATAACTATCTCATGTTCCTCTCTCAATCCTGATTGGTGTAATTTTTCTGTCCCCATCCCTGTCTGTTCCTTCTCCATTTCCAATTCTTTTTCCAATTCTGCTGTTGTGCTTGTTTCCAGCCTAAATTAAAATTTGAATTACCATCCTCATACTGTCGTTCTTGACTAAACATGTGGGACCTGTCCATATCATGCTCTTCACGTCTTTCAATGTACTTCCTTGTGTTTTCTTTCCAAGGGTATGCCCTATTAGACTTATATTCTATTATGTCTCTATTTTATTTTTTTGTTTTTCTTTATTAATATAGCTTGAACTTTCTTATCTGCTAATACATATTGCTTAGTGTATAATTTCTCCCACTGTTCAAACAGTAAGTCATTTACTATAGCATTGGTTAATTTCTTCACTTGCTCTGTTAACTTGCACAGTTTTTCATCGTTTTTTTTAATTAAAAGTCTCATATAATCAAAACCAAATCTATTGAATAAAACATCAAATTCTTCACACACTTGAGCATTTAAAAATACGCCCATAGGCACTTTGAAAAAATGAAGTCCCTTAGGGAATATATTCAATGCAAGACATTTATTCAAATAAGCATTGTCTATCTTAACCCCTTTTATTGCATTGAAAGTCTTTCCAAAAGTGTATATAAGCTCTTTTAATGAGCCAGGAACTGTATCCGTATAATTAGGTTCAGGTCCAGTTACCTGACACGAAGTATTAAAGCATACATCTTTCTGTAAAAAATCACAATCATTTGGACAACACATGTACACACATGGCCATGGAGGATGGCCAGAGACATGGAGCAACACACACAGTAGATGTGTTGTGCTTGTGTGTACACCCTGTCATACAATGGCTACACATTTATCAACCATGGCCTTTTTATAATGGTCATATTGTAGATGTGGAACACTAGACATCCTACAGGCCTGTGCACATCTTGTGTAGGCATAGCATAAATCCACCACATAAGATGTGTTGAACATCTTGAGGGTGTTGCAACATAACAGCAGTCACCTGTACAGTATCCACATCAGGCCACAGATACAGTACATTCCCGTTGCTGGTGTTGAACATAAATGTCATACTAGCTCCTCATGTGTGTGGATGTGTCATACACAGATGTCATGTGGGACATGGTGTACCGGCGTGTTCGCCATGTCTGGTCATAGTTGCCAGGCTGCAGCAATATGGTTGCAGATGTGTAGGGGTGTCATCCGTATACCCATCAGTGACCTGTGTTACAACTTCCATGTCATGGTTTAGTGTGTATACACCTCAGTGATGTGTGTCACATTCCACAGTATATATGTATTGTATCTGAACACAGTCATGGCTATGAACCCTGTCTGTAACTCACACTGTATAGCACTAGAGATGCCTCATGATTACCTGCAATGGCCATGCACATCAACTAAATGTGCAGTATATCTGTAGGGCGGACAGACAACACTGCATTGGTACACCATTGCCCCAATGTATATTTGACAGGACACCATTGTGTTAAACATGTATGCATGTCATTGCACATGTCAGCAGATCACATGTCATACTACATGTGATTATCAAGGATATATACCACACATCAGGCAGGTGTACTGTTAACCGGTGCTGGTCCACATGGTGTAACACAGGAATGTATGCTAACTACTACCATGATTGTGTAATTTGCATGCCGTCTGCTATGACACATGCATGCTGTTGTGTGCAACCCAGGGATGTATGATAACTATCACTATTATTTTCTGCGCTGCATGTTGTCTGCCATATCACATGCATGTTGCATGCCTTCTGTCATATGACATGCGTGTGTGTCTGTGTGTGTGTGTCTATTGTATAGATTGTAATGTACAGTTCATGTCTGCCCTCACAGGTGATGTAGGTGCATTGCCCTCCTGCGGTACATCTGATGTTAGTGTCCCCACAGACTCTAGCAGTGATGATGAAAGTATGATTGAGACAAAGGCAGAGTTGTCAGGGGCTGAAACTGTGCCATTGGTTGCCATTCCATCTATATCCCCCTCATCCCTGCACACAGATCCCATACCTGCACATACCCCATCACCAGTGGCCATAGAGGAAGGACAGTTGGCATGTGGTAGCTTGGAACAGGAAAGTGTGGGGGCTATGGAAGGTGTGCCTGCACACCATGGTGTCAGCCAAACGACTGGTGGTACCCCACACAGGCACATGGCCAGTGCTGCTCATAGGAGGACCACTGGCCAACATGCTCCTGCACGACAGAGCGCAGCAGCTGGTGTCACCAGATGCATGTTTCAGGCTGTAATGGAGGCACAGGCACATGATGAATGGTGCAACAGAGAAGATCAGAGGCTACAGAGGGCTGCTGTCCGTTCTTTAAACAACAACATCCAGGCAATGGTAAATGCTCAACAGCAGATTGCTGATGCTTTGGATAGACGGTTGGGTGACATGGTTGGAGTCCTTGACCGTGGCATGACAATCGGCGAGTTTGAGCTATCTGTGTTGGAACATCTGGTAGGAGTGAGGCGTCAGGCATGTGGGCGTAGGCCTGCTACATCACCTGTGTCAGGTCTATGTGTGTGAGCCACCTCACATGCCTGCTACCATAGTGGCAGTAGCAGCAGCAGTGCATCTGGTGCTGTGCTGTCCACACCATGACACAGCAGGCCACATGCATGTGGCCCAGGATGGTCCCAACAGGGACACGGTTCCAGTGGACAAGTGACATCAGACAGTACCCAATCTGCACCTCTGTCTGGTAGTGCCCATGCAACCCCTGGCAGGCACAGGTCACATGTCTGTGGCCGGACACCATGAACTGTAAAACCTTGCCTGTACAGTCTGCAGCTGCCAATAATACCCCTGTGTAGGTCAGACACATGGGAGAACTGTGTGCATACATACACACACACAATGGAAACATATGTAGGGCACCGCAACACACACATGCATAACATCTACACACGCCCAATTAGATCAAAGGCCCAAACCCACACACATGATATCATCCAATGGTGCAGCCTTGGCCTCTGCCAAACATTAACACCCTGTGCATATGATGATGCCTGTGCCGCATTCCTGACATCCACACCATCAGTGCAGGAACATGCTTATATGGTCTGATGCACAGGATGAACAGACTAGGATGATACGTGTAGTTTACAAATGTTGGGGACTGTTGACAGGCAGCAGATATACCATGTAGTACAGGTGTACAATGCTGTTAACAGTATGTGTCTTGTGTAACAACAGTGCAGCCTAGGCCTCCGGCAAACATTAACACCCTGTGCATATGATGATGCCTGTGCTGTATCCCTGACACCCAGATCATCAGTCCAGGGACATGCTCATATGGTCTGATGCACCGGGTGAACAGACTAGGATGATACGTGTAGTTTACAAATATTGAGGACTGTTGACAGGCAGCAGATATACCATGTAGTACAGGTGTACAATACTGTTAACAGTATGTGTCTTGTGTAACAACAATAACTGCATGTTGGTCATGATGTTCTGCTGTCCTTCTTCAGGTCTAATTGCACATGCCGGTGGATGTCAGTGTTTGCAGTTAGTGTCCCATATGTCAATGTGGACTACTCATGGGTATGTATGAATATACCAGCATGCACCGTGTAGCTGCCACATAGTGAGAATGTCCCATGTTACAAACACGTCTACCATTCCAAGAGCATGATAGCTGTGTATTAAGCTACTGTGGCCACAGACGTGACATTCATAAAGGGTGACATCACAGGTACAGTTACATGGAGTGGTGAGGTAAGAGAGTGGTCTCGCTGATTACAAGGGTAGAGGCCAGTGGGAAGTGTGATGCCTCATTGGGAATCAGTAATCCATGTTCCCATGACAGGATGCCAACACACAACTGCACCCACACACTCAGGTATGACACACATGTATTCAGTGACACAGTAACACACCCACACACTCAAGGATTCACCGATAGAGTAGCACACACTCACACACAGTTGCTTCTGGTGGGATGAAGACCCCTGCCTATGTGCAAATCATCATTACAGTACTGTGCACCTACATGATGCACAACAGAGAATACACAGGTACAGGTAGTCAGTATGGCCTAAGATCGGGGACATCAACATGGATAGTAGAATGCATCGCCTGGATGGTGGGAGGGGTCTTATCAGTTCAGTATGGTAACATACATCCTCACCCCAGGGACCAGTCAGCCCTACACTGCGGCATTCAGTAATTAATACACCTATGTCATGCACATACAGATACCTCACATGTGTGAGATACATGCCCCTGCCTATGTCCTGCTTTTTACATTGCAGTCTGTGCAGATGTGTACACTAGTGTACAGGAGAGTGAGTAACAATTGAGATGTATTCCCCATAATGCGTGACATATATGGACACGCATGCAACCACAAATGCCAATACTGTGAATCTCAGACCTGCCTAGCTCATGTTATGTATGTCAGATGTACATTAGTATTGCACGCGTTACAAACTGTACTGATGCTTCCTGTGGCAACAGTGCTGATATATGCACTAGGGACATCATATCTATTAACAGGTGTCAAGTGATTTACCTTTGCTGTCACCCTGACCGCTGTCTAAGTTGTGTGTTATTTCCTTTAATTAATGAAACCATTGCTTACCAGTTACACAGAGTATTGTAGGACCAGTTGTGACACACGTTTGAGCTGTCCACAGCAAACATCCATCTGCAAAGATGCCCCACCACTTAGTTATTTCCACACATCTGTCCATACCTGTGGTACATCTTTCTGTACATTCAGCATATCACCATATACAGTTGGCAATGTTGAGGCTGCATTGAAACTGCATGATGTACTAGGATACATGCCACCTGCATACATCAGCAACTGCACACACATGTTATCTGAATGCACAAAACTATGTGTACAGGTGTGTAGGTTCTACAATCCTGACATTTGGTCATGTTTGTAGGCATTGCAATTGCATATGTGTCATGACATACATGACACATGGACTGTTGTATGATATGATGGGTGACCAGTACAGAGGGGATGTTACCTCTACCAACACTGATATCACACCTTATGTACTGTTAGCATTCAGCAGCCATTGACCTACATTCCATGTGCATGTGTGTAATGGCTGCAGCCACCTGTTTGCACAAAGGACAACAACAGCTATGCTATTTACAGGTATGTTGTGTGTGTGGCATGTACATACACAGGGCAGGTACATGTATGTCATATCCATACATGAGGGTGTGTACTGGTGTACAGCAACAGTCATCTGCTAATGGTGGAAAGTACTGAGGGCCCCTGGTATGTGTACAGCTTACCTGGTCACAGACAGTGGTATCATTGCATTGCATAACACATGATGCAACTGTGTCAGTACCTGTGTACTCTCTACAGTTGATGTAGAGCTTAGTACAGTACACAGGTCAAGGATCACATGGTGGAGTACTCTTCTATGTCATATAACATGTATGGTTGCGTGTTGGAGGTCCGAGAGCATGGTGGTGTCTGAAGTTTACATCCTAGAATACAGCATGTGACACTGTGTCCTGCACATGGCTCATCTGTGATGCCTTTTGTGAGGGGACCGGTCAGTACATGTGAGTGGCCTTTATGTATGTGGGTACACCACCTGGAGCGGTCCATACTTGTGTTATGGCCCACATGTCTGGTTCTGAGGTATATGGTGGTAGTACTATTGTGCACTACAGAGCCATCAGCCAGGTGTTCCACACTGCACAGATGCCAGTACTCCCCATTGTTGGATCTACAGTGACCAGCTGTGAATATGGACGCTACACATCTAGCATTGGTTAGCATAAGAAAACAATGCAGTTGTCCTGTAGGTGTATGTGAGTTAACCTGTGTTTAGGACATTTGCCTTGGAATGGCACTGTGTGGGCAGATGCGACTTGGGTAATATCCACACTCCCTTGTATCATGGATGCATGTGATATGTGACAAAGGCCTGCCTACTGTCAGCCATGTCATCCCAGAATGACAGCTGATGTTGTGTAAATGACCAGTGTCAAATATATGTAGAGCAGCGTTCCTGCTAACAATGACAACTACTAACACCAGAGCCCATTACAATGTGTTCTTTACATCTACCTGTAATAACATGGCCACTGTGGCTCTCTGTATTTAGCATCAGAGTGCATCCCAGTCAGCCCTGTGCTACTAGGAGTATGAGCATGCCCAGTATATCTTTGTGTAGATGGACACATAGTAATGCATCCCGACCAGCCCTGTGCTAAGTGTGTGAGCATGCCCCCTGTGCTACTAAGTGTATGAGCATGCCCAGTATATCCTTGTGTAGATGAACACATAGTGCATTCCAAACAGCCCTGTGCTACTAAGTGTGTGAGCATGCCCAGTGACACCTTGTGTCAGTTATGTGCCTCTGTGTATGGGCATGGCCATTGTAACCCTGTATAGTGGTAGTAGTTGTCCATTCCACAGATGGGCATACTCCAGGTCAGGATGGATTCCTACTTTAAACACACAGGTTCACAGGTATGTACATCTTAACTGCCAACATCCCTGTGGATGTCCACATTCCCAGATGGTCATAATGACAGCCTTGACATGTGTAGTCTGTGTGGCATGATTCGTAAGTATGTAGTGTTGTAACAGTAATCTGAAAATAGGCAGGTGTTCTGTACCCGCCACTGGCATGTGTGTGTGTGTGTGTGTGTGTGTGTGTGTGTGTGTGTGTGTGTGTGTGTGTGTATATCTGTGCCCATTTGCCAGTGGACTCTAAATTGCTTTTAGACTGCCCACACTCCATACATTTCTTATACCCACCATTAGCAAGGCCGATGATGTCACCCATCTACAAATACACCTCTGGAAGTGCTGTGTCCCAGTAATCTCGGTAGCATGTTCTGTAACTGCGTAATGCTGTAGTGTAATAAAGTAGTTAGGTTGGTGTTCTAGTCCCACACCTGCCATGTGTGTGTGTATGTGTCTCCGTTTGCCTGAGGACTGAGTAATGCTTTTATACTGCTCACACTCCATACATTTCTTATAACCACCGTTAGCAAGGCCGATGATGTCACCCATCTACAAATATACCTCTGGGAGTGCTGTGTCCCGGTAATCTCGGTAGCGCGTTCTGTAACTGCGTAATGCTGTAGTGTAATAAAGTAGTTAGGTCAGTGTTCTAGTCCCACACTTGGTGTGTGTGTGTGTGTGTGTGTGTGTGTGTGTGTGTGTGTGTGTATGTCCCCGTTTGCCTGAGGACTGAGTAATGCATTTATACTGCTCACACTCCATACATTTCTTATACCCACCGTTATCAAGGCCGATGATGTCACCCATCTACAAATACACCTCTGGGAGTGCTGTGTCCCAGTAATCTCGGTAGCGCATTCTGTAACTGCATAATGCTGTAGTATAGTAAAGTAGTTAGGTCAGTGTTCTAATCCCAGACATGCCAACTGTGTGTGTGTGTGTGTGTGTGTGTGTGTGTGTGTGTGTGTGTGTGTGTGTGTGTGTACCTGCATGAGACAGGTACAGCGCTTTGTAGTATTCACAGTAGCACGTGCCCTAAACGCGTGTTGCTGCAGTGTGATATGGTAGGGGTTTGTATACAGGACATGGCAAGTGTGTGTTTGTCTGTCAGAGCCTGTGTAGACGTGGCCGTGATTGTCTTACCATTGGACATGTTTGGGAGTGAGTTTTGTAGTTTTCCTATATAGTATCCGTCTTATGACACATTGGCCATCTCACGAGGAGTACAGCTGTCAGTCAGCCATGGCACTGTGTTGGCAAGCCATACCCATACATCTGGCAAAAGGGCTGGTGAACTAAGTATGCAGTCCTACTAGTACCCGGTATATGTCCCGCACCCATGTGCCATGCACATACAACCTTGCCAAGGATATCCCACTATGTTGCGAGTAACATGCACATTGAAGACAGATAGTAGGCATGGTGTGACTGCAGTAGCCTGCAGAGGACATGGCACCCTGTACAGCGGTACAACAGGCACATATATGCGGACATTGTGCCTTCACTATGTTCCACACTGAATGGCTACAACATATGTGGTGCCGTCATATGTGATCCACTAAGGTCAGACAATGCTGTACGCATGTGCCCTGTATGGACCCATGCCACTGGCACTACAGAATACCTGTATCATTCTAGCCATGCAGGTGCAGGGCCGACCTGCTCACTATAAGCAGGTTTCACCACACCAGACCAGTATTGGCATATTGGGGTATAACAGGCTGTGTACACTACATGTGTCTGCCAAACCAGGTACACCTGTACATGTCACTGTACAGTATTGTGGGACATGCACATCCCAGGCAATGTCCATGTGAAGGGCTATCAAACACAGACATGGCATGCATTGCAAAGCTATGGCCCTACACATTGGTAACAAGGATGTCAGGCCAGATAATGCAGTACCCATCTGTGTGGGACACTGCAGACACTACACCCCTGCACTGCACACCATTGTCGGGTGATGCAATGGCAAGGATTACCCTTCACACAGCCTTGTACAGCCATCTTGCACAGCCAAACACTATATACCCATACCTGCATGACAGTACTGGCACCCTGTGTCTGTGTGTGGGTTGTAATGCTCCCAACCACAGTCACTCCCAGTATAAACCTCATTGGCATACCAACAGTTGTCAAGTACTTTCACATGCCCTAGCCCAGAGAACCTCCAGATATCCCCTGTGGTGCATGTGGTCCTGTGCATTACTGTGGTGTGGCAAACTAAGTAGTTACATTGTGTATTTGCCACCCTGGCAAAGGTGTCAATGTATGTCCATTATAGTGTGGGTGCGGTGACAATGGCATCCGTTCACGTGGACTGACGTGTGCCACACCTAATGTATGTCTACTATATCTGTTGCAGATGGCACTCACTCACCTACACACATGTTCTTACAGTACAGCAACATGTCATCTTTGTGGCACATGTAGTAATGTCATGCACATGTAATAGTAATGACTAGTCAGGGGTTTGCCCCTTTACTATTCAGCGTGTGGCAGATGATGCTTATGGTTAAGTCTCCAAGCTCTTTCCTGGTGTACATTGCCTGTCCCGAACACACACTCTCTGGTGGATGCGAAGGTGTACACCTGCACATCAGCAGCATGTGCATTGTAACAGATGGAAATGGTCAGGTGATGGCCTCTGCACATATTGCAGTCCTCCTCTAGCTGATTGCATGTGGTACAGCTGTGATGGTGTTCCCATGGCCATCTGCATGATAATCACAGTACACTATCTAGGGAAACATGTTATTATCTGGCCATGACAGTCGCTGTGAGTGGTACCTGGATGTGGTGTTCTGACACGGCATTGCAGATGATATCTGGATGCACCTCAATCATTTTCCACAGTGGGAAATAGCCTAATGACAGGAGGGTGATGTGCCACACAACTACAGCATGTAAGTGTAGCTATGCTGCATTGAGACTATTGCCTGTTTAACATGTGTGTGGTAATGGCTGTTCTGCATGTTATAATACAGACATGACAGTACTCTGTTCATGAGGGAACCCCATCTGTAGGGCCATCTGTGAACTGGTCAGTGTGTGCAACCATTTGTTTCCTGTGTTACATACTGAACACACTTCTGTGCACAGCAGAAGCATGGTGTGAGGATTGCAGACAGTACATGATGATAGGGATGTGTTACTGTCATCGCATCCCTGACTGGACGTGTGTCACATGAGACAGTGGTATGACTTACACTGTGTGGGATTCCCAGTGACAAGCCAATGATGGGCAACTGTTCACAGCTGCGGTCCCACGTCTACTACACATTGTACAGTTGGCATGCATATATATGCATGTGTTGTGCTCCCTCTGCAAATGTATACCATCTGTTTTGTTGGGTTGCTGGTGATATCTATGCATACTGTCATAGGTAATCCTGCATGCTGTTGTCTATCACTAAGCCATATGTGGGTTTAAAATGCAACACCATAGGCTGAATGGGTTGGTAGGTCCCGGCAGATCCTCCTGTCCCACTTCAGCTGACCATGGCACCGGGCACTAGCACATCTGGGGCCCAGCCATTAATATCAACCTCTGTTGGCTCTGCACCACCTTCTGGTGATACCACCACTGAGGATGGAGCATGTCCCCCTTGGGAGCGGGACCAGACAGACACATATCTGCTGTCGTGCGGTCTTGGACGTGTTGCGTTGGTGGCTCCCTAAGGGGTTACGAAGCCAGATACACCAGTTCACGGGCGGAGCGTCACATTTACAGGGTAATACTGCCCCTTCTGGACAGCCCCCAGCACTGCCTCCTTTGCAGCTGTGTAGGTGCAATGGCAGTTCCCCAATGCTGGGGACCTCCATCCCACTGTTCCCATGGGCTTTTGAATGCCGAAGACCCATCCCCATCCAGGGTGTATCCCCCCCACATGTGTCATATACCAACCCTCTGTATGCTGTCATTTCTGTGCTCCTACCTATTCTCCATGGCCATACCTACACTCCTTCCCCAGCATCTGACCCTCACCTACGGACACATAAGACCATTCGGCTTCTAGGACACCATCTGTCCTATACATAGCTGTCCATTACACACATGTGCCCGCTGGACACATGAAACCCTTGTAATATACATCATAACATACTACTGTTATCCTCACCACTGTCCTTCAGGCGCACGATCCTGGTATGCACATCACTCTTACATGGCCCAGGTACACATGAGGAGGACGACCCCATTGTACACAAAACACTACCGGTCCCTCTATGGGTACCCCATTTACCTTTATCATGATGATGATGTTGCACACAGCACATTGCAGGAGTACTGTTCACACATAATGATTGGACAGGTGCTGTTGTGTTAATGTACATTACATGCACAGAGTGATGTATTCGGCCAATGTACAACTATTTGCATGTATGACTGACACATGTCTGTCTGAGGGAGTCTTGTGATCACATAGAGCAACACCACTACATAATACAGGCATTGCTGGTGTTTCCCGTTTCATTCGTTTGTAATGCTTTGTTGCCACATGATATGTCCCTGATACATCTCTATATATGTATGTACCTCTTTCCTGGACATAAACGCTCACATGTACATCTACATGATGGGATACATTCCTATACTTTTGAATGACTGCGCTGTATGATATCCTCTGGTTGCAGCCTCTTACGCTCGATTAGCCTCTACATTGCTTAACCAATGCAATACTCGCATACTGGTAGCCAAACACACTTACACCCGCTCGATCCTGCACTTGCTAATGCACCGACATTGGTGTTTGCATCTGTCACTCACACCCCTGGGTGTGAGCGAGGACCACAATATTACCTTGTGATGCCTATTACATCGAACTACATGACTACAATATTGGGATTGGCTGCCCATTAGGCAACAGTATGGCGTTTGACTGTACGGAATCAGCGGCCTGTCTGGTGAATCATTCATATTTGTGTGTTCCTCTTACAATCTGCTCCCACCTTGTGATGCCTATCACATCGGACTACATGACTACAGTCATAGCCAGCCTTAGGCATAGGCCAACTAAGTGGCCGCCTAGGGCACCACTTTAGTGGGGGCACTTTACCAGTATTTATTTGGTGTAGGTAGACCAGGATGGGGGCACTGGGTGGTGTGGTGGGGGGGTGCCATAGTGCCCTCTGCCTAGGGCACCAGTTGACCTAAGGCCACTCCTGACTACAGTATCGGGAATGGCTGCCCATTAGGCGATGGCATGGCGTTCAACTGTACGGAGTCAGTGGCCTGTCCAGTGAAACATTCATATTTGTGTGTTCCTCTTACAATCTGCTCCCACCTTGTAATGCCTATCACATCGGACTACATGACTACAGTATCGGGAATGGCTGCCCATTAGGCGACGGCATGGCATTTGACTGTACGGAATCAGCGGCCTGTCCAGTGATTTAATCATATTTGCGTGTTCCGCATACACTTTGCTCCCATCTGACTGATACATGGGAACCGAGACCCTGCATTACAATCAAGTAGTTGGGTTGTGGTAGCCACATCCGTCGGATGGGTCATGCTACCGCATACCTATTATAGGTTTGCCACCTTCTCAATTGGCCAAGGTAGGACTTTAGGGTTACCATCTGTCCCACTTTGTGAGGGACACTGCGAAAATAATCAAGACATAGCACATGTCCAGATTACAGGACATTATTATATTCTACGTTTCATTAATAATTCCATACAACAGTTATTTTATATATGACACTTCTATTTCGCATATTTTATTTATTTTTATTTTACATTTCCATCAATCTGGAAAATCTCACATATTATTCCCCTTCACAAAGGTGGTGATTCTACTGAATACTCAAACTACCATCCCATAGCTCTTCTATCTCCACTTGCTAAAATAATGGAGAAATGCATCCATAAACAGTTAATTACCCACCTACTCCACCACAATCTCCTAGCATACTGTCAACATGGCTTTCGTCCTTACCACAGTACAACCACAGCCCTGCTTTCTTTTACCAACTGTATCAACACAAATAGAAACAATAATTCCCTGTCATCTGCACTCTTTGTAGATCTTTCTAAAGCCTTCGATATGGTCAACCATAAACTTCTTCTCCACCTTCTGAAGTCCCTATCTCTTGATAAATCTTCCTTGAGCTGGTTCACATCCTACCTGGATAATCGTAAACAAGCAGTTCTCTGGCAGAATCATCTTTCTGAACTCCTTCCTACTTCCTTAGGTGTCCCACAAGGCTCTATCTTAGACCCACTTCTATTCTCCATTTTTATCAATGACCTTCATCTCTCTATTCCCTTCTCTACCTGCATTCAATACGCCGACGACTCCACAATTATTTGTTCTGCATCATCCCAAACTGAACTGCATTCTTTCACACAAAAATCTTTCTCCACAATAGAAAAATGGTTCTCTAACCATTGTCTTCTCCTCAACCCAAAAACAAATTATTGCTGTTCACACCCTCACACTCATCTCCCCCTCTGCACTTTACTTTGGAATCAAACAATGGTACCATTATTTCTCCAGACACTACTACCAAACTCTTAGGAATCACGATAGATAATCAACTTAAATTTAACACTCACATAAACACCACAATAAAATCTACCAACAAAAAACTTGGATCCTTGTATAGAATTAAACAATTTCTAACACCTTTAGCCAGAAATACAATAGCAAGAACTCACTTAATCTCTACCCTATTATATGCCTCCCCCATCTATACTAACTTGTCCCAAAACAATCTTAACAGACTGGCTAGATCATATAATAACATTGCCAGATTTGCCACCAACTCACCATATAGAACTCATCACTGTCTAAACCTAAAACAACTAGGCTGGCTTGAGTTACCTCACCTTCTACAATTCAACCAACTTATTATAGCCCATAAGGTCCTTTATCAACCAAACAATACCCCTATTCTCTACCCTCATAACACCATATTGCAACCTGAAAAGCTACTCAACAAACAAAATGATGATGCAAACTTCTTTTCTAATAACTCAGCAGGAGACTCTCTATTTACTAACTTTGTTGGGAAAATATGGAACCTCCTACCAATTGACCTAACTGCTCTTACATCTCTCCCACTATTCAAAACTAACCTTAAACATTTCCTCTCCAACCACTGGTTATGTTCTTGTAATAACCCTGACTAATTGCTTTTCTATTGCTTTTTTTCCTCTGTACTACCCTGTCTCCTTCTAAATATCTCTTTTAATCTTGACTCTTTGAACTTCTTCACTCACTGACCTTTCTACTCTAAACTGCCCTACCTAACCCATCTACCTACCAAGCCTATTATTAAAATACTGTCCTATCCTGTAGATCTCCTAACTAGCCTCTATATAAATATCTTCTCTCTATTTTAATGACTTACTTGTTTGGAAGATAGTGAAATCCCTTATATATAATGTACTAATCTTTTGTTTTTATTTATGCTTTCGTTTTTTTATTAATGTTTTGTTATACACTTACTTAATGTTGTTTCTATTTTACTTGTGATATTAAATATTGTGTAAACTTGGAGCTTTTCTCCTCGGGCTTCCACTGAAAATGGACATGTATCCAGTTGGACTAGCCCGGTTAACAAATGTAAAATAAATAAATAAATATTTCGCATATGCAATTCAAATGCAACTAGATTAAGCTTTTATTTGTCCAAATAAGTGTAATCCTGTACTATGCATGACTGTAGGTATGTTTAGTCCTGGAATGTCTGACATTTCTACAGAACATGTCCCACTCTGGCCATTTGGAAAGGTGGCAACCCTATAGGACCTGTATGTAGAGACGTCAGACTTTGCAGGGCAACACACCCACAGCCAGTAGAAATGGGAGTACTTCACTGTTTTGCCTAAATAAAAGGTTACTCTTGTAGCATTATAGCTGCTTA
>NC_056743.1:268496832-268609332 GCF_019279795.1 Protopterus annectens
AGGTCTTGTTTGATCAGAGAAGTAGCTCTGGATCTTTCTGCCATAGGTGCATTTTGCTTCCTTCACTCCCTTGTTCAGATTTGCTCTGGCTGTTCTGAGAGCTTCCCTGTCTCCAGACCTGAAGACTGCATTCCTTGCTTTCAGTAGTTTGTACATCTCTCTCATAAATCAGAGTTTCTGGTTGGCTCATGTGATGATGGTTTTGGTGACTGTCACATCATCCATACATTTCGAGAAGTAGCCCATCACTGCCTCAGTATATGGATACCTCAATATGGAAACCTTATAAGAAATAAGCACGAGTAAACTGGAAAGAGTGCAGCAAAAATATACCAGGGGCATCCATGGATGTGAAAATGTAAGTTATTATGAAAGACTAAAATGTCTGAACTTGTACAGTGTCTCTTATCTAAGAGGAGATCTTATTCAGGTATATAGGGCATTTAGAGACAACTACCTCTGGGAATGTTTGGGGGTTAGCAAAAAGTGGTAGAGAATCATCAGACAACCTGTGTAGAAGATTCTAGAGGAATGAGACATGCACTAATTGGTTCTCTGAGAGAGAAGCTGATGCATGGAACAGACTGCCACATTACATTAAAGCAAGTGCTAGTTTAGATATTTTTAAGAACAGAATGGAAACTTGTTATGGGAACAAGTGTTTTGGTATATTGGCAAGCTAGAAGGGCATCAATGCCCATGTTGAAATATTTTTATGTATGTCTGTATGTATGTACCATATGATGCAATAATTTACCTTACTATTGTACATGATCTTAATAATTTCACTATGTGGAACAGAGTCAAAAACTCTGTAAAGATTCAAAAACATAAACTGGGTGAACTACTCCTGCTCTAATGCACTCACCTAATGATTCCTTGATTTCATCGATTCTAATGCATTAGACCAGTTTGTTTCATCCCCCACAAGTGGAGATAGCATTCTAGACTTGGTTCTCACCAACATGGGTAACTGCTGCACCACCCCCATAGTAAGTTCTTCACTGGTGTGATCAGACCCATCGGTCTGTCACATTCGAAGTGTCTATCCTGTCCACCACCCCCCCAGCCATAACCAGGCTAAAAAACTTCTCAAAAACTGACTACAACCTTCTAAGGGAAGGTATCAGTAGCTTCACACCACCGCCCTCCTCAGGGGATGCAGACAAATATGCTGAACAGTATGCCAGTGCAGTATACAAGCACCTGTACAACTGCATGGACTCAGCCATACCCAACAGAACTAAAACCTGCTCCTCAAGGAAACACAAACCTATGTGGTGGACATCCTCTATCAACAGGATTTACAACAAAAGGAAGAAACTGTTGTCCAAGGGTAAAAAGGCACAAATTCCAATTGGAAAAACTCACTCCTTAGCCTCAACAAGCAAATTAGATCACTAGTGAAAACCTCCAAAGCCAATTATGAATCAAAACTAGCCTCTAAAACAAAGGCTAACCACAAAGCCTTTTTCAGTTACGTAAGAAACCTCCATGGCAAAGCCCAGGTTTGTTCCAACAGTGCCACTTACACTGATCTTCCTGCTAGCAAATAGGTTCAGAACAAAATTCACCCCCCTGTCCCCCCAAAGGCCCATTCGACATCCCTGATACTTGCCCCGCACCTCACATCTCCATAGATCAAGTGTTAAAGGCCCTATCCAAGGCAAAGAATACAGCTTCCATGGGACCTGATAGTATCCCAGGGTGTATTCTGCAACATCTCCATCAAGAACTAGCCTCACCATTGAGCACCCTGTTCAACCATAGCCGAAGTACAGGCTTCATTCTAGCAGAGTGACAGACTACCATTGTTATCTCTTTGCACAAAGGTGGTGCCACTACTGACCCTGGTAACTATTGCTCCATTAGTTTGACAAGTCTAAGCTGTAAGGCCATGGAGTGTATTATTATTATTATTATGGACCGCATAAACAAGGACATAGGCAATCTCCAAGCACATGACCCCACCCAGTTTGGATTTGTCGAGGGAAGATCTTGCCTGCTGAACTTGATTGACTTGTTTGAGACTGTCACCAAGGCACTGGATGAGGGGAAGTCAGTACACACAGCTTACCTTGACTTGGCCAAAACCTTTGATACAATCCCCCACTCGGCTATCATCAAAAAGGTAACAGAACTTGGTGTAAATCCCTATCTCATCAGGTGAGTGGCTAACTGGCTCACTGATAGGACCTACAAGGTCAAAATAGGTGCCACTACCTCTGATAGCAGACCTGTCACTAGTGGTGTCCCCAGGGATCTATCCTGGGACCCCTATTGTTTGACATCTACTTCTCAGAGGTCCAGGCAAAGACAAAAGGCCTGTGGCTGACCAAGTTTGTGGACGACTGTAAGTTGGGTGCTGTCATTGACTCCTCAAATGATGTTAACATACTTCAAGAGGGTCTCACAACAACAAATGACTGGTGCCAAAGCCATGGCCTTAAGTTAAATGCAAAAAATGTATCATCATACCATTTGGCAAAAACACAGCCCCTGCTGATTACCACATTAGTGGCAACCCCCTAAGCACACAACCTGTGGCGAGAGACCTGGATACACAAGTTGACAACAAGCTCACATTTGACAGTCATGTAGCAGCAGTGGTCAGAAAATCCTTTTACTTGGTTCATCTCATAAGTAGAGGGATTGCATCCAGAAAAAAGGAGGTTATTATCTCTCTGTACTCCTCCCTCATTAGGCCAATAACTGAGTACAATGTCCATTTGGTATGTACCTCTCCAAACACCTGCACCAACTGGAAAGGCCACAAAAATACCTCACAAAGAGAATGCATGGCCTCCAACACCTGTCCTATGTGGACAGGCTGAAATCACTATCAATCTACTCTGTATCATACAGATTGCTCATAGGTGACCTGTGTCTCACCTACAAGGCAATCTCAGAACCTGCTCTACTAGAGATGCTCATTATCCATAAGTCTAACTCCTTGCATAGTACTCGATCGAAAGGCTTAAACCTAATATGTGACATTAACAAAACCTGCTGGAGAGACAGATTTGTCTCCCAGAGGCTGCCCCATCTTTGAAATAGACTCCCAATACAAGTCAAGCAAAGTAAGTTGCTGACTCTCTTCAAGCGCAACCTTGATGAGTGGATGGGCAACCACAAATTTGTCTCAGGGGTTCCACCTGTGTCCTTCAATGACAGGGGCAACAGGTGCTGATTCTTGGATAGGCTTGTAAGGGCCCCAGAGTCATTAGCCTAGTAATCTCCTATGATCTTATGAACACCACCATCTGCTGGCAGACCCATATTCAGTGCTTTCTGTACATGTTTGTGAAAATTAATTAAATTAAACACACAGGATCTATCAGTTCTAAACCCATGATGAGAAATATCCAAACTGGTAAGAATTTCCCTATTAAGTCATTTTAGAAGAACCTGCTCATAACATTTACCAATAATACAAGTCAAACTCACTTGGCGGTAATTATCAGTAGAATAATTAAACCTCCCCCATGTAAAGGAACAACAAAAGAAGATTTCCAAATTAGAGAAACATATCCAGACTGCAAATTCCATTGAAATAGCTCCTAAATACAAGATACCAGATAGAAAAAAAAATTAGATTGTTGGGTACAGGTGAAGAAGTAGGCATGATAGCTTTTAATGCTTTTTCAGTCACATACTGATATAACAGGACAGGAAACCTAACACCTTTGAATGATCTCATAATTCAAAATAATACTGTTTGACAAGAGTGAAAACTTTTCAACAAATATAGATGCTAATATTTTGGATTAGAAATCAAAACATCATCCTTCCTCACACTAATGTTGGTGTCTTGAGATAAGATGAAAATCAGTTATGCAAGTGAAAGAGAGAGACAGAAAGAGAGCAGCTATATGAAGTAGAAGTATGGCTGCCAAGTATGAAGTCATCAGGGACACAAATCATTGCAACAATCGGTTTATCATGGTCCTTTTTCTCCCTGTAAAAGAACTTCTGCAATGGACTTTGTAAAGGCTGTGCCTACTTCTTTCTATTTACAAACTTCAGGTTGCACAACCTCAGTCAAAGGGCATCTCAGCATATCACTGGGTTGTGACAATGATCATTTCAGAGCCAATAATTAATGTGAGTTTCTTTATGTATCTTGAGCCTTGTTCAGCTGAGGCAGTAGAAGGGAGCAGGAGACTAAACAATAATGACAGTACTGCAGGCATTGTTCTGGATGGTGGTGGTGAAGTGAGAAATGAGTCATACAATGAAGGTTTCAGTTTGTAAGAAATTATATGAATGTCTTTATCTTTTAATTATCAGGTGCTGTACTTGACAAATGCCACATATCTCATTTTCTCCTTTATGTACCAAATAGTTTTGTACCTTTTAACAGTCTTTACTCATTAGAGCTTTGATAAAGGTGGTTTATTATGTAGCAGAGTCATACAGTGGAATTACATATAATAATCCGAACAAGATGTAACTGCCCCATATAACAGTGCTTGTACTGATGAACTGAACCAACAATAGCTAATGATTATTCAGACTTCTGTAGCTCTGAAGAATAAATTATACTGTCCTTTGTAACTCCGAACTCTCAACTCATTTTTGTGCATTTAAACTGCAAGATCTTTAACTGACTTCTGTACTCAATCTCCTATGTATCCAAACTGAACTCTCATAATACTAAAAGCCTGCAAATTTCCTACAAGTTCTACACACCCCTTTAACCTTGGTTCCTAAGCTTTGCACCATCTAAACAAGTTTGATTTTTGTACCAAATATTCCATACACTCTGTTAGCACATCTCATTCTTATCAATTCTTTGGTCTAAAGGCTATTTCGCTGAGCTCATTTGTGTCCGTCACTGAAACATTCCTTTCTATTGAAGCTCCACTTGCTAAAACAGCATGTATAAAATGAACATACAAGCCTTCTTTAATATTGCTGCATTTCTAGACCTATGTAAACAGAATGCTATATATGTGTAGGATTTTATTATGTCAAAAGTATAGTTATGTCAAGCTTATGCTTACAACTCTGTCTCAAATTTCTGAACTGGAATTTGTTTTTGCAATTACTGTGGTAAAAAAAAAAAAATAAATAAAAAAAGTTAAAACATTTAGGGGAGGATTCACGAAGCCTCCGTGTAAGAGTTACAAGGCTTACACGGAGGCTGCAGTTAAACGGTGTGACGTCAGCATGTCATGCATATGCATGAGGGCATGCTGAATCACACCTAAGGCTTACACGGTCCATGGAAGACAGTAGGGGGCGTGTCTGTAGGCCAAGCCCTGCAAACAGACACGCCCTCAGAAGAGTAAAAGTCCCGAAAGTAAACCCCCACGACAGAGCCCGTGTAAATGTGAATAAATACAACACAACACATGCCCCCACAGACTACGAACATAAAATGTACACATGAACATCTTATAATTTTTTTTTAAATTGTAAAGATGTTTGCCCATGAGTGCGCTCGTTTGCGTGGGCGTGCCCGTAGCTTAGCCACAGTTAGCAGTCAGTGGAAAATCATATAAGAACTAAATATGCAAAGTAAGCCAAGAAGCAATAGCGTAGCGGTAGAGACGTCGGCTGAAGAGCAGGCAGTCATGGTTCGAGCCCCCCCCAGCATCAATTTTTATTTTTAGTGAAATAAGCACGAAACAAGTCCCTGACATATATGTACACATATAAAATTATATTTTATGTAAAATGTAATGAAATGGGCCATATATTTTGAAGAAATGTGAGATAACAAAATAATAAAAAATGTCAGATGTGCCTATAGCTGAGCTACAGTTTAACAAGTTGAGTGCATCTGCCCTTAGGTGAGCAGTGGTTTAACAGGTATAAAATGAGTGCCCGTAGGTGAGCAGTGGTTTAACAGGTGTAAAATGAGTGCCTGTAGGTGAGCAGTGGTTTAACAGGTGTAAAATGAGTGCCCGTAGGTGAGCAGTGGTTTGACACGCTGAAACTGTGTGCCCATGGCTGAGTTGAGCGTAATATGCGTGCTGACAGCCAAATGATGCGTAAACCAGCATAACCCGTTTGCGCGGAGCTGCACGCCGCGCCAACAAGCTAACCGATGGGCAACGTTGAGCAAGCTGTAACAAAACTGCCTTTACACAGACACACCTCCTAGCCTGTGTAGACAGTCATAAAATATAAAAAGCAGTGGCCAGGTTCGAACCCAGGATACCATGCACCATAGTCAAGGTACTGAACCACTAAGCCATGACAGTTGCAGTTAGAAATGCAGTAATAGCATATATATAGGAATGAATAGAAAGAGGAGCATGACAAAGCAGGTTTTGTGAAGCTGATACAATTCCAAAATGGCCAATCACAGATAAGTGTGGGAAAAACGGCATATATAAGCCCCATAGGCGGAATACACAGCATAACCGATTGTAGAACCGACTTGCAGCCAGAATGTCAGGTGTAGGTGAGGGTAGTTGCTTTCGAGCACAGAGGTGGGTGTTGAGGAGTCCAAATATATGGTTTGGCTCCTTGTCCACAATCATGAGGCCCAACTCATGCAGGGCCAGGTCCTGTGGGGAGCATATAGGGCTGAGGCGTGGGACCGGTTGGCTCATGATCTCACCAGTGCCACAGGGATACCAAGGACTGGTGAGAAGGTCCGTCACCACCATGCGGACCTGAAGAGATGGAAGCAGGACCAACTGAACCATTGGATCCAGGAGGCCCGGCAAATGCCCAACACCCCACTACTGAGTAAGTTACATGTAATTATTTATGTAAGAAATTAACCTAGCTGATATTATGGAGATGTGTATTTCAATATTACTTTATTTATATTACAGCTGCAGGTGTCTGCTCTGCGAACTGTAGAGCCTATGGTGACAGACTGGCATGGTTGCGCCACCAGGCAGGTCAGTAATCCTCTCCCTGTTACTGTAAATAAATATATAAGTATGACAGTTAGCAAAAGAGTGCAGTGTAGTCACTAATTAATAAAATGTGCAAGTAACAGTGTAAGAGGGTTTGCAAGTATTGCTTGATTACAAAAGTGTGATGCAGTCTGTAATCCAAACAGAAAAATGAAACAAGTCTGAAATAAAGATGTCCCACCTGTAATATAATAGTACATAACCTGCAGCAGGCTGAAAAGTACAGCTGCAGAAGCTGAGTAAAACACATGTGTGAAATATATCCCTGTTGAAATACAGAAACATGACAGAAGTGAGACTGTTGGAAAGGATTGTTATAACTACAGGTAAAACATGTCAATAAAGCCTAGAATTAAGTACCATCCTGAATTGTAAAAATAAAACAAGTGAGAGAGTGTGATAAAGAGTTATGAATCCACCAATAAAGTAGTAATAACTCCTGAATAAAGTATACTGCAGTCAGTACAGAATGAAATGAATGTGACAAGCAGAACCAAACAGCAACATGTGTTGAAAATGTTACCGCAGCTGGAATGTGTATCCCAAAATCTGGATATGTTGCTCTCAGTCTGCAATATGCAGATAGTATGGTTGTCTGAAATACCAAACATCCACAGTTGTCTATAGCTATATAAAGCAAATGTAGCAGGATGATGTAGCTGAAAAAATGAAAATGTATATTGATGTAGCAGTAACATTCCTATCACCAACTTGAAGTAGTTATCACATAGGAAACTGTAGGCAGAACTGTAGTGTGTATATATCTGCAGCTATTAGAAATGTACAGCATATGTATTGGTATTTGAAGTTGTTAATTAAATTTTCTTCACCCAATCCTATAACCACATATAATCCATTCCACGTGAAATTGGTATGTGCAATCACAATTAACACCCCTGGACATTTGTCCTGTTGGTTCATACATATTTGCATGTACGTTGATGCATCTGCCCTGTTCATACATCCAAACCTGATGGCCTGTTGCCATCAATCAACCCTGCATGTTGTTGGACTGTGTATTGCTGTTCAAAATATGCATGTGTTATGCTTGCTGTTCAATGGTTTGAATAACTGGGTGTTTGGTTAATGGGAATACTAATGCATGCTGTTACAACTAATTGTGAATGGTATTGTACGTTACTAACCCAAACTGTCATGACATAATGCAAAACATAGGACGACAGGGAAGGCGGGTTCCAGCGGACTCACCTCTCCCTCCTCAGCTGGCGAGTGCACCTGATAGTAGTGCCCAGGCCGGACCCTCCTCCAATGGCCCTGTGCCACCTGCAGGTGGAAGCGCTGCAGGGGATGGGGCTTGTCCCCCCTCTGCAAGTGTGGCTGGAGGAGAACATCCACTCACCCTCCGTAGTGTCTGGACTGTGGTGCATAGGGAGATCCGGGAAGCTGTTCTTGGGCCCCTACGCCAGCTTGAGGCACAGGTGGCACAACTAACGGGTGTGCCTGCTGCCCAGCCTACACAGCCCCCAGCACAGCCCCATCCTGGGCCGTGAAGGCACAGTGGCAACTGCCCATGGGTGGGGATATCAGTTCCACTGTTGCCATCTGTGGGCTCATGGGCTCTAGATATCCAAACATCCATCCCCGTCAATTGTGTAACCCCCCCACATGTGTCATACACTGCCCCTGTATGCGTCTTGTTTGTCTTGTCTGTTAACCTACCCAACCTACCTCCCCAGCTATACCGACTTCCCGTACCTGACATACCACTCTCACCTGAAAAAAAAAAAAAAGGGCACTCTGTACCCACAAAAAAATTACGCCCCATACATAGCTGCCCATTTTGCACACATGTCTGCTGGACATGGAAACTGTCAATTACAATTGGCTGTACAACAAGTATTATTGTTGTCCTTACAACTCTCTCAAGGGTGGAAGGTTTCAAATGTCACACCAAATTACAAACATATGCACAGCTGTTGCTGATGAAGAAATGGGCAGCTATGGGCCTTACCTACATCCCTCATGCAAAACCCAAGCTTGTTTCCCTACTGTCTTACCCTCTTTGTGACCCCTTTTTCACCACTTTCCTGTCTCCCCATTTTCATTTCTTTCAAAGAAAAGAGCGCGGGTGTGCACAAGAGTAAGCACTTTTAAGCAGTTGTAAGCGGGTGTGCGCGGAACTGAACGCCAGTGCGCATGCATGAGCTCCGCGCAAACCAGCACTAACCTTATTATTACTGCTTAAAAGTGCCTTAGTCACTCTGAATGACAAGGCCTGTAGTCTGCTCAAAAGCAAAATAAAATCCCACTGTCAGTCCCGAACCCAGGACCTTGGAAACAGTAGTCTGCATGACTTACTACTTAGCCATGACTGTTATATAAGAACATTGTGCTACAATAACTATATCATGTAATAGTAGGAATGAATGTAAAGGGAATATAGGATGTGTAGTACACAAAGCATGTCATGTATATTTACTGTCAAATGTAGTGGATTTCTATAATAGTAGTGTGTGAACAGAAACAGCCATGCTAGTTGGTAGCTAGTAGGTAATAATGTCACTGTAGCACCTTGCAAGCCACACACATCCTCACAGCAGGATAATCACTGCCCATACCCCACAACCTCTTACAGGAACACATCCGGACTAAGTAATAAAAAATGTGGAGCAAAGGCCCAAAAACAGGGACACATTCCAAATAATGCTCCAACAAACTTAGACAATTGAGAGAGTAACAGGTTCTGCATTTTGTTGGATGTTTGGAAGGGTAGGAAGTCTGAAACTGAAATGTTTGTCACTATAGTGTGACTTGAGCCCAGAGTGATTTGCCAGAAAAATCTGTTTATGAGATATGGACCAAAATATGAGGCAAAAATGTGGACAACCTGCAAATATCTGTACACTTGAGAGGTCTGGCACTGCCATATTTGAATAGTTAAGAGCCTAGACATAGCAACAGTGACTGAGTTACAGGGATGCCCTACAGACTCCCTGTGAAATGTGCAAACAGTAGGCAGAAAGGTGTTACAACACATGCAATGGTAACTATGAAGTACTGAAAGTATGCACCACTTGCATGTCGGAAATAGTGTAGTAATACATTTGCTCATGCTAAGCCACAGTCACAACTGCAGAATACCAGGCAATTTAATGGGTGTACCCCACTGATATGTACCATTCCATGAGGCAGATAAAAGATGCACCTGAGAGTCTCTGGGGCCTGCTCAGCAGCATACTGAAATACCCTAATAGATGTCAAGGCCCACACCATGGCCAGACCACACTGCATGCAGTAACACCCTAGCAGATATAGCAAGCATTCCAAGGTGTGAATGTACATGGAAAATAGGAAAGCCACAGCAACACACTACAGTAAAGACACCTAGCAGGCATGCAAGTAGTGAATGTAAAGGGCAAATATTGAAGCCATAGCAACAAAGTGCAAGAGCCACTGCTATATACCAGTTACACCACATGTCCCACAGGAAAGCACACACACCCACATTAACAGTAGTAGTAGTCTTAGGTGTCAGTGTACATACACACTTAGTACAGGAAACTGGAGAAATGAATGGAGAAATGTTAATCTACAACACAGCCAGAAATATGAGAGATACTAACCTTTACACTCACAGAACAGTGTCCACAGCATACCAGCATGGTCCCTGCCCTTAAACTCTGAAAGGGCTGCGCCTATCTCACATACCTTTTTATAGCACTGTCTTGGAATCACAGTGAGAACTGCAATCAGTACACAAATGGCTGCATGCAATTAGCAAATACTGGCTAACAATTGGTGCAGAGGCCATCACATGGACATATGCAGATACCTACAAAAACATGCTGTACTCCCAGTCCACACATGCAATACTTTAATTGCACCCTGTGGAGGTAGGGAGAGACAGAGAGAAAGAGAGAAAAAAAATAAATAAATAAAACCATACACAAACAAAACCAGTCATCAAAACCCACTCGAAAGCTGACAACTGCCAACTGGAGCAGCAGGACACCAAACCAAATGGCAACGCAAGCAGCTGTGACAAACACAGGTAATGTAAAGTAATACTTTAAAAGTCTACATACTGTGAAGCCTCCATATGTGCCATTGGTCTGTATCCATATGTATATGAAGATGTGCATAGGGCAGGGGACATACAGCAACTATCAGTGAAGGCTGTACATACATATGTATGTGAGGGCATCTATGTGCACATATCAATGTAGGTTGAATGTAGGTTGTAGTGCAATGTACAAAGTAGGTTTCACAGTTATGTATGTTTAGCAGTATGTTAGTCTGTGTATACAGTTTTGTAAACAAACATGTTGATATACCTATCTATCATATGGATACATATGTATGTCAATATATGTATGTATGTATATATATATATATATATATATATATATATATATATTTTATTATTTATTTTTATTTTACATTTGTTGACCGGGCTAGTCTAGCTGGATATATTTCCATTTTCAGTAGAGGCCCGGGGAGAAAAGCTCCACACAGAAATACACATAAAAAGAAAAAACAAACCTTATAATTGAAAAAGCAATTACAATAATAACAAATGGCAATATAATGTCAAAATAAAAACTTAATTAAAGAAGATATATCAAAAGTATAACTTGTATGAGTAACTAAGATTCAGGTTAAAGGATGAGATGGCAGTAAGAAAGATATAGGGTGACAAGTTGTTGTACAGAGAGAGTTAGAGGTAAGCAAAAGGGTAAAATATCAGAGAAAGAGGGCAAAGATACTATAAGAGGGTAAAAAAGGAAGCCATCTAAGAGATGACAGTAAAACAAAAGAAGCAGAAAAGACTTGCTAGATGTGAGACAAAGAGAGGAAGAGAAAAATAAGAGTAAGGAAGAAAGTTATCAAAAGAAAAGAAAATGAGAGTTGGTCTTGTACACAAAAGAAAAGAAGAGATAGTGGCGGAAAAATGAGGAGGAGGATAGGCAGATATAGGTGGAAGATTAGTCAGGCTTTATACAGGAACAGAGCCAATGGCTTTTGAAGTAATTCTTAATTTTTTGTTTGAAGAGAGGTAGAGATGCGAGTAGAGTGATTTCACTGGGTAGTGAGTTCCAGCTCCTTCCAATTGTATTTGAGAAAAGGGAGTCACCGGCTGAGTTATTGGACTTTGTAGGGCAGGCCATAAGTTTCTTAGAAGATCTAAGAGAGTTGAGATTATTATAAGGGATTAAAAGTTGAGAAAGAATAGGAGTGTTATTGGGCTGGTATAGTAATTTGTGGGCAATATTGAGTTGGGGAATGAGCAACAGGTGTTGAAATTCCATCCATCCTAGTTGTTTCAGGTTCACACATTGATGTGTTCTATAAGGGTTACCAGTAGCAAATCTGGCAATGTTGTAATAGGATGTGGCAAGTTTGTTAAGGTTGGCTTTCTTAAGGTTGGTAAAGATAGGAGAAGCATAAAGGAGTGTAGATATAAGATGGGAGTGGGCAATTGTAGCTCTGGCAGAAGCAGTTAGGTAGGGTATAATTCTATATAAGGATCCAATTTTTCTATTTACTAATTTGATAGTGATGTTAATGTGTTGATCAAAAGAGATTATTATCAATTGTTATTCCTAAAAGTTTTGTTGTTGGTTCAGGAAATGACAGTAGCATTATTTGATGAGATGGTGAAATCAAGGGGTGGGGATCGTGACGTAGGGGTGAAAAGGAGAAGTTTAGTTTTTTTGGCGTTAAGAAGAAGGTGGCGTTTAGAAAACCATGTTTCAACTGTGTTGAAGATGCTTTGAGTAAGTGAATGAAGTGTTGTAGAAGAAGACGCTGAGCAAATTAGGGTGGAGTCATCAGCATATTGTATGACGGTTGCTTGAGGAATTGCTAGATGTAGGTCATTAATGAAAAGTGTGAAAAGAAGAGGTCCGAGAATAGAGCCCTGTGGGACACCAATAGTTACAGGTAAAAGAGAGGAAGTTTGGTTTCCCCAAAGAACTGCTTGTTGTCTATTGCTAAGATAAGATGTAAACCATTTAATGGCAAGGTTGTCAAAGGAAAGGGATGTGAGTATATTGATTAATATAGAGTGGTTAACCATGTCGAAAGCTTTAGAAAGATCGATAAATAGTGCAGAAGAGAGAAGGTTATTGTTGCGGTTCCTATTTATGGTGTCTGTGAAGGAAAGAAGAGCAGTGGTAGTACTATGATGGGGTCTAAAACCATGTTGACAGTTGGCTATTAAGTTATGTATTGAGAGATGATTTAGAAGTTGTTGGTGTATACATTTTTCCATAATTTTTGCTAATGGAGAAAGGAGTGCAATTGGTCTATAGTTAGAATAGTCGATAGAGTTGCCTCCTTTGTGTAAAGGATAATGTAGGACACTTTCCAGATGTCAGGATAGTACCCTCTTGGATTGTTCTGTTTATGAGAATGGAAATAGGATGCGATTGCTTTTGCAGCCTTTTGGAGAAAAAGAGAAAGGAGGTTATCAGCAGAGGGGGTACAAGGCTTGAGTTTGTGGATGAGTTTATAGATGAAAGAGGTAGAGATAGGTTGTAGTTTAAAGTTAGGGGATGAAACAGCTTGGATTTGTGAGGAGATTGAGTTATTGATGTTCATTTGCTTGGTTAGGAATGAATAGTTTCAGTAAAGAATAGGTTGAAAGTGTTAGCAGTTAGGAGAGGGGTGTCTGGGTCCGCATTAAGTGGGCTAGGTGTTCTAGCTGTACCTGGGGACAGGAGTTTATTTACTGAGGACCAGAAGGCCTTTGGATTGTTATGATGAGTCTGTTGAGGTTTGCAGTAATAGTTTTTTTTGTCTGCAATGATAGCCGTTTTAGTAAGGTTTCTAAGCTGGCGAAAGTGCAGCAGGTCCGGATTATTTCTGTGACATCTCCATTTAGACCAGATTTTATTTCTGGAGTGAATTAGATTTTTTATTTCTCTTGAGAGCCATGGGGCTATATTGGATTTCATTTTAATGGTACGCTCAGGAGCATGCCTATTAAGTATGGATAAGAAATTTGTGTTAAAGTAAGATACTGCATCTTCAAGAGGAAGAGTTTTTAAGGGATTCCAGTTACATTTGCTAAGTTCCATTTGAAATGAGTCTACGTCAAACTGTTTTGTGGAGCGTATTTTTCTAGTATTAGGGAGGTTAGTAAAGTCAGTCTTTTCTCTTTCTATATAAGTCAAGGAATGGTGGTCACTGATATCATCTGGCAGAGTTCCTACTTTGTAGGTGTGTTTGGTATTATTTATCAATATCCAGTCTAGAATACTTTCTTTATTATTAGGCTTATTGATTCTTGTGGTTGAGGTAATGGTTTGGGTAAAGCCTTGGAGGTTTATATGGGAGGTTGGATTCTTGGTATTTATGCAGTTCCAGTCTATATTAAAGTCACCTAGAATTATTGTTTCTTGGGGGAGAGTTGTAGATACCCAGCTAAGAAAGGCTTCTAAAATGGGTATGTTATTACCTGGGGGTAGGTATATACAGATAATGTTAAGGGATTTCTTGGTGTTCAAGTGAAGTTTGATTATGATGACTTCTACTTTGCTATCTGAGGTTGGGTCTATAGTAAGGGTGGAGATATTTAATTGATTGTTGTAAAGAATTGCTACTCCACCACCTTTACATTTAGTACGGTCATGTCTAACAATATTATAGCCTTGGGGTATAATTTCTGTGTCTTTAGTGTCAGGCTTAAGCCAGGTTTCAGAGAGGCAAATAATGTCAAAAAAATGGATATCAAGGAGAGCATGTAGGTGAGGTATTTTATTGTTTATGCTTTGAATGTTTAGATGTCCTATTAAGAGAGTATTGTTAAGTTTGGTTTTAGGAGTAAGAGGTGAAGGGTTGATAGGGCCAGGGTTAGGTGTATGTCCCCATCCTGTAAGGTGTGGTTCTTTGGTTTGGTTATCACGATGTTGTTAAAGTAGGATTTTAGTTTCATTTTTCTATCTGTAGAGAGGCCATGCTTAATGTGTATGAGTCTGTGGAATTTAGGTAGAATGTAGTTGGGGGTAGAGGTACTGTTGGAATATGACTTAAAAGACATATCCAAGCAAGGTAGAGTTTGTTTATGTGAGAAGGTAGTCTGGCCATAGAGAGGGGTTTCAAAGAATGTCAGAAGGTAGAGTGAGAATAGTGTATGTAAGAGTAATACAGAAAGTATGGACATAACTAGGAAGAAGGAAGCCATAATTAAAGAGGAGATAAAAGTAGATTAAATGAAAAGATTATGTTAGAGGAATATAGAAAAAGAAAGAGATTCTGTTTTGGCAAAGGTATAATGAGATAGAAAAGGTAGATGTGAAGAGAATGGTCAATAGAGGAATTATAAGTGAGAGAGGTAGGAAATAAGGAGGTTAGGCTAGCAATGGTAAAAGAATAAATGGTGAGGTAGGATGTAGTTAATAGAGTATTAGAGGTAAGGATAAGTAAAGGGTAGAGGTAAGAGGGGATTATACAGAGAATAGGGGTAATTAAAGGTGGAGAGGGAGGAGATTGGGGTGTGGTTTAGAAAGAGCGGAATGAGAGAGTGCTGTGTATAGGTTGAGGAAGATAGTGGGAGTGGTTAGAGGGTATAAGCATACCCCCTGGGGTGTGGGAATAGGGGGTAGGGAGGGGAGTGAGCCCAAGAGGGAACGGAGGGAAGAAACCACAGCAGAAAGGATTAGGAGAGGAAACTATCTAAAATGGAGGTAAGAGAGGTCTGTGAAGCTAAAGGAAGAAAGAGTTATGTAGAGACCAGGAACATCTAAGAGGGGATAAGTGAGAAAGGCTAGGGCACTATTAGGTGTCATAGGAGGAAAAAGGAAAGGAGGGGTATAGAGGGGTACTAGGGATAGAAGGATAGAGCAAACAATATAAGGATTGTTATAGGGAGAAGGAAAGGATAGTCAAAGGAAGAGTGAAACAAGCAGAGCAGAGATAACAAGTGAAAAGCCTCAGAGAAAAGGTAGGGTCAGTGGTGATAAGATACGAGCAGTAGAGCACAACAGAGAATACAATAAGGGGGAGGGGAGGAATGACTGCTGGCAGATCCGGTAGTTACACAAATACACCTGGAAGGTGCAGAGGGCTGGAATAAGCAAGCCAAAGTCACAGTATAATAAAGTGTACTTATATGACATACAAAATTATCCAGTGCCTTTAGTCCAAGGGCAATCTGTTAACCCAGGTGAGGATATGCCAGGCAGGTTTGGTGGATGGGTAATGCTGCTCCTTGTAGTCCAAGGGGTAAAGGCAGGAGTTGGAATAAAAAATGTGAAGATATATGTTCTGAAAAGCTAGAGAGAGATAACAAGGGATGAAGGAGAGAGTTAAAATTAAGAGGAGGTAAAACAATGCAGGTTTTACGATATCAATACAGTGGTATGCAACAGCTGTCTAGGCAAATGTACAAGGCATACTTCCGAATAACAACACACTTGCAAGAAGAGTAATAACAATGCAGTAAAAGTAGACTAACTCACATCTGTTCTATGTAAAACAACTATGTTGTACTATTACACACAAAAAAGAACAGTGAGGGTGTAAGTTAAAACACATCCCTTCTTCTGAATATATCGACTACAGGTAATACAATAACTTCAATTAAATCTCCTGCAAACAGAATGACCAAACAAACATCTAAAAACAGTTAACCTCTCTTGTAAGACGAAGCAGGCTAAGCAGCGATTAAGAATGGAGGGGTTCTAATTCAGTACTAAACTACATTAGTATAGATAACACTAAGGTATAAAGACGCAGGCAGCGCTAATTCAGGGCCTATGCTGAAGATAACACAAACAGTACATTAGCTACTAAGAGTGTTTTTGTTGCAGCGTACATAACAGCGCAGTTAGATGAAAAGGCAAACCAAAGTAATTCTGATATGAGATATAGACAGGGTGAACTTTGGGGCTAATGCGTATAAGACATTAAAACGCTAACTTAACCAGTAACAGAGTCGCTTATAGCAGCGCACTAAAAACGCTGAAATAGCTAGAAACAGAGTCAGTTAAGGCAGCGCACACAGTAGTACAGTACGCATTTAAAGAGACGGGGTGAAAATAGGGGCTTATAGTAATATGTAACTAAACATACAACCAACTAGGAACAGCTTCAATTAGGCATCGCACATAGTAGCGGCAAGTTCAGGCTAGGTAGCAATAAGCCTCAAAAGGCGCCTGTACATAAAAGTAACTGAAACGCTAAATCAGCTAGAAACAGCGTCAGTAAAGTATTACACAGATAAACACAGCACATATAATAAACAGGCAGGGCTGTGTTAGGGGCTTATGCGTGATAGCATCTAAACGCTGGACTAACAAAAAAACAGCGCCAAATAAAGGAGCGCATATACTAATACAGCTAGTTAAAACAGAGTAAGTAAGAGACCGGAAACCTGAAATAGACAGAGAAAATAGGGGTCTATGGCTATAAATACCTACTCGCTAAATAGAATAGCAGCAGTAACAAGCAAACATTGCACTCAGTTACACGGTTTCAGTTTAAATGGAGGAGCGCTAATAGCGCAGCATTCATAGTGGCACAGTTAAGGGTAAAAGAGGTACAGTAAGAAAAATAAAAACGGGAAGTAGTAAACAACCTAATAATGATTCACAGACAGTAAAAACAGCTAACAGATATACAATACGGAACATTCAAGCAATGTACTACAATATCAACGATACATACATCAACTTACATATATATACAGTTGAGGACACCAGGGATTGCACAGCAGCCACGCGAAGAAGGGGGAAATAAAGATGGCGTCTCTAGGGAGATAGCCCCTTATAATACTTCAGGTAAGGATGAGGTAAACAGATGGGAGGGGCAAACCATATGAGGGTGAAACATAGACCGGAAGATAAGGAAAGCGCGGGAAGAAACCACAGCAGAAAGGATTAGGAGAGGAAACTATCTAAAATGGAGGTAAGAGAGGTCTGTGAAGCTAAAGGAAGAAAGAGTTATGTAGAGACCAGGAACATATAAGAGGGGATAAGTGAGAAAGGCTAGGGCACTATTAGGTGTGTCATAGGAGTGAAAAGGAAAGGAGGGGTATAGAGGGGGTACTAGGGAGGGATAGAAGGATAGAGCAAACAATATAAGGATTGTTATAGGGAGAAGGAAAGGATAGTCAAAGGAAGAGTGAAACAAGCAGAGCAGAGATAACAAGTGAAAAGCCTCAGAGAAAAGGTAGGGTCAGTGGTGATAAGATCTGCAGTAGAGCACAACAGAGAATACAATAAGGGGGAGGGGAGGAATGACTGCTGGCAGATCCGGTAGTTACACAAATACACCTGGAAGGTGCAGAGGGCTGGAATAAGCAAGCCAAAGTCACAGTATAATAAAGTGTACTTATATGACATACAAAATTATCCAGTGCCTTTAGTCCAAGGGCAATCTGTTAACCCAGGTGAGGATATGCCAGGCAGGTTTGGTGGATGGGTAATGCTGCTCCTTGTAGTCCAAGGGGTAAAGGCAGGAGTTGGAATAAAAAATGTGAAGATATATGTTCTGAAAAGCTAGAGAGAGATAACAAGGGATGAAGGAGAGAGTTAAAAATTAAGAGGGAGGTAAAACAATGCAGGTTTTACGATATCAATACAGTGGTATGCAACAGCTGTCTAGGCAAATGTACAAGGCATACTTCCGAATAACAACACACTTGCAAGAAGAGTAATAACAATGCAGTAAAAGTAGACTAACTCACATCTGTTCTATGTAAAACAACTATGTTGTACTATTACACACAAAAAAGAACAGTGAGGGTGTCAGTTAAAACACATCCCTTCTTCTGAATATATCGACTACAGGTAATACAATAACTTCAATTAAATCTCCTGCAAACAGAATGACCAAACAAACATCTAAAAACAGTTAACCTCTCTTGTAAGACGAAGCAGGCTAAGCAGCGATTAAGAATGGAGGGGTTCTAATTCAGTACTAAACTACATTAGTATAGATAACACTAAGGTATAAAGACGCAGGCAGCGCTAATTCAGGGCCTATGCTGAAGATAACACAAACAGTACATTAGCTACTAAGAGTGTCTTTGTTGCAGCGTACATAATAGCGCAGTTAGATGAAAAGGCAAACCAAAGTAATTCTGATATGAGATATAGACAGGGTGAACTTTGGGGCTAATGCGTATAAGACATTAAAACGCTAACTTAACCAGTAACAGAGTCGCTTATAGCAGCTTAAAAACGCTGAAATAGCTAGAAACAGAGTCAGTTAAGGCAGCTTACAGTAGTACAGTACGCATTTAAAGAGACAGGGGTGAAAATAGGGGCTTATAGTAATATGTAACTAAACATACAACCAACTAGGAACAGCTTCAATTAGGCATCGCACATAGTAGCGGCAAGTTCAGGCTAGGTAGCAATAAGCCTCAAAAGGCGCCTGTACATAAAAGTAACTGAAACGCTAAATCAGCTAGAAACAGCGTCAGTAAAGTATTACACAGATAAACACAGCACATATAATAAACAGGCAGGGCTGTGTTAGGGGCTTATGCGTGATAGCATCTAAACACTGGACTAACAAAAACAGCGCCAAATAAAAGGGCGCATATACTAATACAGCTAGTTAAAACAGAGTAAGTAAGAGACCGGAAACCTGAAATAGACAGAGAAAATAGGGGTCTATGGCTATAAATACCTACTAAGCTAAATAGAATAGCAGCAGTAACAAGCAAACATTGCACTCAGTTACATTTCAGTTTAAATGGAGGAGCTAATAGCAGCATTCATAGTGGCACAGTTAAGGGTAAAGAGGTACAGTAAGAAAAATAAAAGCGGAAGTAGTAAACAACCTAATAATGATTCACAGACAGTAAAAACAGCTAACAGATATACAATACGGAACATTCAAGCAATGTACTACAATATCAACGATACATACATCAACTTACATATATATACAGTTGAGGACACCAGGGATTGCACAGCAGCCACGCGAAGAAGGGGGAAATAAAGATGGCGTCTCTAGGAAGATAGCCCCTTATAATACTTCAGGTAAGGATGAGGTAAACAGATGGGAGGGGCAAACCATATGAGGGTGAAACATAGACCGGAAGATAAGGAAAGCGCGGGAAGAAACCACAGCAGAAAGGATTAGGAGAGGAAACTATCTAAAATGGAGGTAAGAGAGGTCTGTGAAGCTAAAGGAAGAAAGAGTTATGTAGAGACCAGGAACATCTAAGAGGGGATAAGTGAGAAAGGCTAGGGCACTATTAGGTGTGTCATAGGAGTGAAAAGGAAAGGAGGGGTATAGAGGGGGTACTAGGGAGGGATAGAAGGATAGAGCAAACAATATAAGGATTGTTAGGAGAAGCAAAGGATAGTCAAAGGAAGAGTGAAACAAGCAGAGCAGAGATAACAAGTGAAAAGCCTCAGAGAAAAGGTAGGGTCAGTGGTGATAAGATACGAGCAGTAGAGCACAACAGAGAATACAATAAGGGGGAGGGGAGGAATGACTGCTGGCAGATCCGGTAGTTACACAAATACACCTGGAAGGTGCAGAGGGCTGGAATAAGCAAGCCAAAGTCACAGTATAATAAAGTGTACTTATATGACATACAAAATTATCCAGCGGCTTTAGTCCAAGGGCAATCTGTTAACCCAGGTGAGGATATGCCAGGCAGGTTTGGTGGATGGGTAACTCTGCTCCTTGTAGTCCAAGGGGTAAAGGCAGGAGTTGGAATAAAAAATGTGAAGATATATGTTCTGAAAAGCTGAAAACATGAAGGTAACAAGTGGATTCTTCCAGGAATCTGTACTGGGACCCCTTCTTTTTGGCATTTACTTCAATCCGTACTGTGACCCTCCTTTTTGGCATTTACTTCTTTGATCTTAACAATATACATTAACAATTGACGATCTATATACTGATTCAGCGGGTAGAAGGCCACTTTACACACAGCATCAATAGCACCTCAGTCAGTGCCATGCAGTTAATTTGCAAACGTCACTTTTCTATATGTATACATACATAGAGAGGGATGTAGGAATACACAGACAGATGTAGATAGAATATGTAGAAACATATATATGTAATACACACATACAGATATAGATATATGTAGATACATATACATATACATAGACAGACAGATCTGACTATCTACAGATATGACTGTATATGACGATCTCACACTCCCCCTGTCCCACCCCTCTGTCACTCTCACCCCCTCTCTGTCACACCCCCTCTCTCCATATCTACAGCAATATATGTACATCGATATATATATATATATATATATATATATATATATATATATATATATATATATATATATATGTGTGTATATGTATACAGACATATATATATATATATATATATATATATATATATAGACATATATATATATATATATATATATATATATATATATATATATATATATACATATATATATATATATAGAGAGAGAGAGAGACAGATGTATATATATTCTGAGTGAGGCACATGTGTACAGATGTATTGCAACAGGTGCCTGGTGACAAAGGCATGGAGTGAACACCAGTGTCGAAACTGGAGTACCATACCCCATTTCAAATCACCTACACCAGTAACCACCAGATATGTGATTGGCTGCCCACCACTGCATGTGTCAGGGGTGAACAGGGTCATAAATGTGTACAATAGTCCCCCCAATGATAGTCACAGTGGCACACTATTCCTGGAATACCTGCACATGGTATGTGTCAGCAGACATGGTGTGTCAGCTATGGACATGTAGGTCAGTGTACCCCTCCACACCACACAATGGCTGCCACGGTATGTACCTCACATGACAGCTACAGATATGGAGAAGGACACAATGACATGTACAACACTGTGACAATGCACTCAAACACATTACCAATGCACAGTGACTGACAACACCACAGAGTACACACATACTACCCACATAGAGGTTACCACTCCTGGATTTACATACTTAAGTCACACCCATGACAGATGTCCAACAACCATAATAACACCTCACACCATCCACAACCTAAATGACTGCTGTGTGTCGTCCGTGACACCGCAGTAGAGAGCACATGGCGGAGGTACAGGTTCCTACCCACAGATAAGACATACCCTGCAATAAACCACACAGCATTAAGAAGCAAGACTCCCCAGGAGTACATGTCACACATACCCCTGCTGAATGTTAGTCAGATAGGTAATATGCCATATGAGTTACCCTGTGTAACTGTTTGACAGGAGCAGGTACCATCACATCACATGTGTCACAATGGTCTGGGTAGCAGAACAGTATGCTGCTGTAGCCTCAGGGGCAATAGCATATTGTATTGTATTGTATTGTAATGTATTGTATTGTGTTGTATTGTATTGGTATGTAGAGGTGCCTCCTTCGTGGAGTGGAACCACTGCTGCTGTACGCCAGTGTACAGGTACATATCCTGTAGTCAGGCTAGTGTTACATAGCACTTCTATATGTTTGTTTAGCTCCTCTTGGAGTTCATGTAGCATGCAACCGGGGATACCATCAGGTCCCATTGATGCTGTGTTTTCTGCTTTTCTGAGGGCAGCTCTCACCTGGACATCTGTGATGACAGGGAGGTTACAGTCAGCTGGGATAAGTATGTCTTAGTTTGGGGGAGAGGGAGGGGAGAAACTTGCACTGAACCTGTCTGCCACAATGTTGCCAATATCTGTGGGTTCAGTGAATCATTTGTTGTTGTGCACTAACTATGAGCATATTGGAGGGTATCTGACCAGGTTTCTAACATAACTGAAGAAGGCCTTGTGGTTATCTGTAGTGTCCCCATTGATTTCCCTCTCAAAGTTGCCCATGGATGTTTGAGAGAAAATAGCTCTTTACTAGTGCTGATCAGGCATGCCTTCCCTTTATGGAATTATGCTCTGTCTTGCAGTAGCTTCCATCTTTTGTTATACAATCTGTCTATGGCTGGGGTCCACCAGACAGGATGCTTTCCCTTTGTGGAGAGTGTCTTGGTCTTATATGGGATTGCATGATCCATGCATTCTTGGAGATGTCCATAGAAATCATTTATGAATGAGTCAGCATTGTGGGTTGTGTTTTCCACTGGCCCAGTGGGCTTAAAGGATACCATGTCAGTGTTACAAAGTGTAAAGTTTGCATTTGAAATGTTATTCACTGTAGTCGTTTGTGCTGGTGGTGGAGGTGGGATATGTATATCCAGGGCAATTAGTTTGTGGTCAGCTCACAGTAGTTGATGATGTATCCCATACAGTACCTCGATACAAACCCCCAGAGTGAGGAGGTGCTTTGGACCTGAATCAGTGTTCTGACTGTTGGGGTTTGGTAGTATGTCATATAGAGTGTGCCAGGTACTGTTGCACAGTTGTTGGCTGAGCACTGATACCTGGCCATTTACATGTGTATCCACCAATAGACAGACAGATGCTATATATGTGAGATATGTTGTATCACAACAGTCGAGTAGCATGTGTAGTATGTGTGCCAAATTCTGCTGACATATTTTGCTGATATGTTATTTCCTTTTTCAGGACCATGGCTCACCAGCGCAATCCAGTGTACTCTGTAGCTGCGGATGAGGAAATACACCAGAGCCTGGTGTGGGATTATGCAATACTCTTTTCCTGCACCAGCCAGAATCAGCAGGAGAGGGCTGCACTGTGGCAAGACCTGGTCCTTCGGGTAAATGACACAGGCACGCATAATAGGACACATGAGCAGGTATGACATCACTGCAGTGATTTAATCAGAAATGTCCATCAGCGTGCGTCAGATATCCACAGGCAACAGGTTACCACTGGTGGTGGGGTGGCTACACATCCCCCACTCACCAGACTGGAGGGACTACTCATAAGTGTTGTGGCTCCAGCCCGCCAACAACAACAACAGCAGCAGACCTGCATTATGATAGAGGCTGGAGCCACACAGCACCAAGACTACGAGCGTGCAGGTAATATGCCATATGTATAGTTGACTGTTGTGTACACTGGTAGTTAATGCATGTGTGAGGTGTGTCCTTGGTTTGTAGCTGTCATCATAGTATTTAATGTGCAAGTGTGATATTCTCAATATCAGCAGCTGACCTGTGAAAGGCAACTGTTGACCTGTATCATACTCAGTAACAATGGCACAGTTGTGCCCACTGACATTAATTTCCTCATTTCTGCAGGTCCCTCCGGTGTAACAGCAATGCAGCCTATCCATGCTGGTGAGTGTGTATTAACAATACCTTTAATAGTCCTGATAGTAATAGTAATATTAGGCTTACTTAGTAGTGCTCTGTGTATGCATGCAGGTGTGTCTGTGTCTGTGTGTTGATATCTCGCATACTGAGTAGTGTGCAAGTGTGCAACTGTGTGCAAGTGTGCAACTGTGTGCAAGTGTGCATGTGTGCATGTGTGCACCTGCGCATGTGTGCACCTGTGCATGTGTGCATGTGTGCACCTGTGCATGTGTGCATGTGTGCACCTGTGCATGTGTGCATGTGTGCAGGTGTGCATGTGTACATCACTGGTAACATTGTGTTGACTTTGTAAACTGTGTTTCCTGTTTCCCTCCCACAGGTTCTGGTGCTGCTCTGGTGTCATGCAGCAGGGAACCTGAATCAGGTGCCACGGGTACTGATAATGATGACATCTGTGTAATGGCACAGGAAGGTATGCCAGGGTTCGTCATTGGTCAGCCAATTGACAGTACACAGCTGTCAACCCCATCAATGTGCACAGTCATCCTGTCAATACACCCTTTGTCACCAATGTCCCTATGTGATGGACAGGATACAGTGGGCATTGACCAGGGTAATGTGGTATCTGTGGCACATGCTTCCCCACACAGCAGCCTTGGGCATGGCCCTGAGATGGTACCACACAGACAGATGTCCAGGGGTTCTCGTGGGAGCATCCGTGGGTGTACTGCCCCTGTCAGACGTGCCCACAGAGGTCTTACAACCTTAGCTATGTTTCGGGCTGTCATACAGGCACAGTCATGTATGGAACGGTACAACAGACAGGGTCTGAGGGAGCTGACAGCATGTTGCACAGCCATGACTGACAGTATGGGTGACATTGCGGCTGCCATCCGTAATTTCACCGATGTCATAGACAGACGTTGTGGGGACATATTTGATCGGTTCCACAACTACATGTCCATGAGCCAGGGCAATGGTGGACGGTTGAGGCGTCGACGTGGGTGTATGCCAGCAATAGCAGCAGCTGGCAGTCATCGCGGATGACAACAGGGCCATGGCTGCCCCCATAGTGCCATCAGCAGCCCCAGCAATGCTGGGTCTGTGCTGTCATCAGACCGCCCCAGGAGACCACATGCACATGGCTCTGGACAGGCCTGACAGGGATCTGTGTCTAGTCAATGAACACCTGCTTCTGATGACAGTACCCAGTCTGGATTGGTACCGGATACGGTCTGTAGCACCCCTGCAAGGCACAGGTACCGTGTCCGTGGCCAGAAACACTGATCTGTATGACCTGGCAGGTACAGTCTCTGGCTGTCCACAAACACCGGTATATGGCAGCCATGAGGTGGAACTGTGTGCATCCATACACACATGCAAATTGACAACACCTAGGGCTACCGCATGCACACACTGCATCAACATTGCCCCACCTTGTACTGCTGTCCCTCACCAACACACATACACATACATGTCAATTGGTGGTATCAGTGGCAGACTCAGGCATACCAAGTTCACACCCTATGCATATGATGAAACTGTGCCACCTCCTGCAATCTGTAACATCAGTGCAGGTACAGGTTAACATGTTGCTGATGCACAGGGTGACTACATAGATGTGTAGTAATAGTATCATGTTGTTAACAGTACTGTGTGCTGATATAATTGTGGGTATATCCCAGCATGCCTGATGCAGTAAGGGTATGATTGTCTTGTACTGTTATCTACACCCATGGTAAGTACCATAGTGTATCATCTGCACATGTTGGCATACTGGTGGTAAGGATGTCAACAGAAGGCTACATACATAGGTAGCACAGGGGATAAGGTAATGAAAGTATTGATACGCAATGATGGACATGTAAACTGCAAGTTGCCCACACTGGACTCTGCAATGCGGATGTTTGAGGATGTTGATATGTGTGCAGTACTACACGACTGGTGCAGGACACACAGGAGCACCCTAGCACTGCAAGCTCACATCTCATACCATGCTAGACAGCCCCAACACACAAAACTAACTTTCACAGGAGGGAGAGTCCCCATAAATATCAGGGATACTGTGGTGGCAGGACAGGTAGCATACATCTTTCTAAATATGGAACCACTGAGTGAAGGCTCAGTGTCTGTTATTTGACATGTGTATTACTGCAGGTATGAGCACCTGGGTTTCCATCCAGTTATTGTACATCCTGACGGTACATGGTCTGCACACTTGTGTGCACTGAGACTGGACCCTAGCCATCTGACCTGTGTATTTCCATGTACATGTGTATAGTGCCTGCATATTTGCACTGTTACCTAATGGAAGTGGTACAGCTTGTTTGTTGTACAATGGACTACATGCAGCCCTGCTTATTGTAGCTTTGTTTGCATGCATGTTTGCTTGCACTTACCCTGGAACACTGATCCCACCTGCAATGCAGATTTACAGAGCTTCTGTGGACTCCTAGTGACATCTGCATAGCTTACTAAATGTATGCCCATGTCTCACTTGACAGAACGTCACTGTTTGTCTTGTTCACATGTACGTTGCCTGTGACACATTGCATATGACTTACCTGGCATTTGACCACGTGAGAAGTCATATATGCCAGTGCTAACTAATCACAGGCACTACACCCTCAAATACTCACCTTCTGTACATTGTTCCCCATTGGCCCTATGTCTTGTTAATCACCATGGCAATCACAATACTATGGTAGCATGTGCAAAGGTCACTTGTCAGTCACCTCTATGGTACAGTTGTGGAATATGTGGGTCATGTGGCAATGTCACAGCCGCCACATGTACACACTCAACCCTCTCCCCTACACATGGATGTACAACACATGTATGAGATGCAACCACATAGCCAAACTGGGGACTAAGCACTCTGAACCCAGTACTGGCATAACCTGTCAGGTGGCATGAAATACTACAGTAACTACAATACCAGTCTGATGTAGACCTACACTGACAGCAATCCAAACACATGAACACACTGGGCCATTCGTGGAGCCTCAGAATAGCATCCTGTCTGAGCAGCAGACACCTCTGCAGCTGGCACACAGACATACGTTAAGCCGGAACACAGCACGTGCAACACATAGCACACAAATCCTGTGTGCCAAACAGTCACAGCCTGCACGTCTAGACAACACACCTGCTACAGTTGTGTTAGGTACCTTTATTTTCCGGTACAGTGAGGTCCTGCTCACCAGGCTGGACAAGGTGAAGGTCACAGTGATATGCCCATGGGGCACTATGGTCCACCACATAACACAAGCATACAGGTCAGTCAGAGGCATGGACACATATGACTCAGTCATTGTCCATGCCATTATGGCTGACCTGTGATGTACCTCCCTGGACTACATGATAGGGAACATAGAAGGGCTCTCTGAGCATGTGGCACAGGCTGGTATGACCCTGACCTTGGTTGGCATCATACGCTCACCAAGAATGCTGAAGTATTACTGAATGCTGATGAATTACTGTAGCTACAACACCCTAGATGAAAGGTTCCTAGCATGTAGTCACTGCATTGCTATGGAACAACTTGTTACCACTCCCACAACAGGTGAAAACATGCAGCACCTGTTCATCAACAACATGTAGACTATATGCACCAGACCAGATGTGTATCCCTCGCTGCTAGGATGATACCATATACAACTCACACTGTATATACACATACCACATGCAGCACCTGCACAGAAGACCACAGTCATAATGTTATCCAGTGCAAATACCATGTATTCACATGTGGCAGGCATCAGACATGGGAACTATTGAAGGTCACAGGTACATATGTGTATTTGGCACACACATACATCATGTGCGTCCATTGCCATTACTGGTTTAATCGATGTCATGCATTATTGTGAACAACAACCCACACACATGGGCATTCTGTGTGACAAAAACACACGTGGCATGTGTGGAATTCAAAGCCATAACTAACTGTGCTATGACAGTAGTAAGAGACACAGTAGCAGAGCATGCTATTTGCATTACTGGGAGATTTGCCTTCTTCTGCTGTACTTGTAGGGTGCTGACATCATCTCTGTGTAGAGATTGGAATATGCACCAGCTGGTGTGTTGTACTGGTTGCCAAAAGGGTCAGTTCTTTCACACATGTAATTGCACACACCCTACTTCCACCCCCCACACACTTGCAGGATTCAAACCCCTAATTAACTATGTTATGACACTTAAGACAGACGCATTAGCAGAGTGTGCTATTCGCCTTACTGGAAGGTTTCCCTTCTCCTGCTGTACTTATAGGGTGCTGACATCATCAGTGTTTAGAAAGGGGAATGTGCATCCTGTAGTGTGTTTTCCCAGTTGCCAAAAGAGACATTTCCCTCACACAGAATTGCACACACACTGACCTCCCTCCCCCAAACACACACACTTGCCATTTGCAGGATTCAAACCCCTATCCAGCTATGTTATGATACTCAAGAGGGATGCATTAGCAGAGCGAGCTATTCACATTACTGGGAGGTTGCCTTTCTCCTGCTGTACTTATAGGGTGCTGACATCATCAGTGTTTAGAAAGGGGAATGTGCATCCTGTAGTGTGTTTTCCCAGTTGCCAAAAGGGACATTTCCTTCACACAGAATTGCACACACACTAACCCCCCTCACCCAAACACTTGCCATTTGCAGGATTCAAACCCCTACCTAACTATGTTATGACACTCAAGACGGACGCATTAGCGGAGCGCGCTATTCACATTACTGGGAGGTTTTATAGGGTGCTGACAAAAGGGACATTTCCCTCACAGGTTGCACACACCAACCCCCCCTCACCCAAACTTGCCTTATTCAAACCCCCATGCCTATTATGACACTCAAGACAGGTTATTCACATTACTGGGAGGTTTCCCTTCTCCTGCTGTACTTATAGGGTGCTGACATCATCAGTGTTTAGAAAGGGGAATGTGCATCCTGTAGTGTGTTTTCCCAGTTGCCAAAAGGGACATTTCCCTCACACAGAATTGCACACACACTAACCCCCCTCACCCAAACACATACACTTGCAGGATTCAAACCCCTACCTAACTATGTTATGACACTCAAGATGGACACATTAACAGAGCGTGCTATTCACATTACTGGGAGGATTCCTTTCTCCTGCTGTACTTATAGGGTGCTGACATCATCAGTGTTTAGAAAGGGGAATGTGCATCCTGTAGTGTGTTCTCCTAGTTGCCAAAAGGGACATTTCACTCACACAGAATTGCACACACACTAACCCTCCTCACCCAAACACACACACGGAGCATTTACAGGATTCAAACCCCTACCTAACTATGTTATGACACACAAGACAGACGCATTAGCAGAGCGCGCTATTCGCATTACTGGGAGGTTTTCCTTCTCCTGCTGTACTTATAGAGTGCTGATATCATCAGTGTTTAGAAAGGGGAATGTGCATCCTGTAGTGTGTTCTCCTAGTTGCCAAAAGGGACATTTCTCTCACACAGAATTGCACACACACCAACCCTGCTCACCAACACACACACTGAGCATTTGCAGGATTCAAACCCCTACCTAACTATATTATGACACTTGAGGAAGACGCATTAGCAGAGCGCACTATCCGAATTACTGGGCATCTGTTCTGCACCTGCAGTATTTATAGGGTGCTGACATCATTATTTCTACAGAGGTATGTACATCTAGTACTACCTGTCAGGTGGAGGATAGCATATATATGCATTTGCAGCCACCTACGTCAGGGTCAGATATGCACATCAGCACTGGCAGGTTATGTTCTATACCATGCTTCGTGACCACAGGACCTGTAACACACAACACAACCAGTTCGGACCACCCCTCCCACATCCAGGACACACACTTTGCTTCCCTGGGAACAGTGCCAAGATATGAAGGTGTTCACATTCACCATTCCAGTTGTTAACGTCAGGTACAGGTATATTGTGTGTAGGAACTACTCAGGCCTCTACAACATTACCCTACAGCCACTACAATTTGTGAATCCATGTGCTATGGCAGAACCACTCACCACAGCCACAAGGGGGAATACATATTGCACCTGACCATCTGCAACATGGGTACTCACTGTTCCACACCAGAGGTAGACCACCATTGTTGATATTTGACCATACCCACCTTTCCCTGGACATCCATATCCCATCCCCACCCCCAGGCAAGGTTGTCACTGCAAACAAAGTGTATTTATCAAAAGCAGACTTTACACTTGTGAAGACTGGGGTGGAAGATTTCAAAGGACCCATGCTGGGGGAGTATACAGGCTACTCTGTATAATCCTTGACAATTGCATTCTATGAGCATGTGGAAGGTTTGCATTGATCATGCTATCCCAAATATACCCATGACTCCTCCACAACAGGACACCTGTCAGGTGTACACCAGCCATATATGAGCTGTCCAACAGACAGGGTGAGCTAATACATTGCAGAGCAGTAGCCCACAGAGGGAGGACATCTCTGAACAGTACCAGCATGACACTTCAATCCCTCATAATCATCCCGACAAAGTGTTGACAGTGGAATTGTCCAGACACTGCAGATAAGGCTCCCCTCAGTCTGTTATTGATGCCCACTTACTGTTAGAGGTCCTCACCAACCCTCTTCCAGCACACACCAACAACATGGATGTGGCTTAGCAAATTCAACCCCTGGAATCTCCACTGTGTCCCTGCTTGATGGAGGCACAGCACACTAGCCTCACACGGTGCCTTATGTGACCTACTTTACAGTGGCACAGTAGCCTACTGTACTGGGGAGGCAGATGCCAAGCACACACTGGCTAAGTTGTCATTCCCTATGGCAAACAGCCTAGTGTTGACCTCTACACCCATATATTTAATTGTCAGATGCACAATATTTGTTGCTGATAGACTGTTTGCAGGTCTTTATTGCCATAGCATTCCCTGTTTCTATGAACAACTTGTGTATCTGTGGAAGATGTTTGAATATGAGAGGGATCCACTATATCACTTATGTCTCTGTAGTCATTTAACTGTGTGCACTGGGCAGATTGCTGTAATGTGGTTGGTTCCTGGAATAACACGTACAAATACCAGATATGTGTGGCCAACTGCTAAACTGAGATTTGGCCTAAGTGTGTGAGCATGCCCAGTTCAGGCTTTCCATGGCATGTTGTCTGACATATGTCTCATTTATCAAAGTGTGCGAGCATGCCCAGTATGAGCTTTCCATATGTTGAACTCTGCAGCCCACCACATTTGTGGATGAGTGTGAACTTCAACAATATCTCACGTTTATGGTTGTGTGTTGTGTGTCATGTTGTGTACTTACTGTCCAACTGCTTTGTGTCTGAACACAACAGGGATTATACTGTGCCTGCAGGGTTTGCATGGGATACTTTGCATACAGTTGTCAACATCCTTTCATACTGACCTAACACTGTAGTACCGTAGAGTGTACTGGTTCAGTACTTTCACTGTGGTGGACAGTATCCTGGGCTTTAGTCCTATCACTGCTTTACATTTTCATAGTGAGCACAACAGACTGGTTAGGGGCCAGTTGTGCACATCTGACCATGTTGCATTATGTTCAGATATGAACTGCTTAAACCAGGCTTGTCCAACATTGGTAGTGTATTCCACAACATAGGTGTGCATTGGCAAACATTAGCGATGTGCCCTAGGCCATTTCTAATGCTAGTCGGTGAGTGTGTTTGTCCTTCGACACACATTGTAACTGGAGTTTGCCATGACATATGTCATGGTTAGTATACTGTGCCTCCGTCTACCCGTGACATAACAGTGATACCCAGGGTAAACCTGCCATCTCCCATCCACTCATCAAGATTCCTCTTGAGGAGAGTCGATGAGTGACTCTCTGGCTAACCTGTACTGGGAGTTTACTCAAGAGTGGGGGTGGCTTCTGTGTTATGGATCATTCAGTACAGCTTGTCCTATGTATGTCAGTGCTGGGGTTCAGGTCTGTCATGTGCATAGCTCACTGCCATTCAGATTGTACAAGGTGCAGCATGTTCATTGATTCCAGCTTGGACATAGCTTTATACATCAAGCACAGCTTGCCTCTGGGTGGGCAGTATGGCAGTGTGTGGAGCTGCAGTTTTTTTAATCAGGCAACACATGGCATCTGTTAAAGCTCTTTGATACTCCTGGTGAGGTACTTTTGGGGACTTTCCAGTTGATGGAGGTGTCTGCTGAGGTACATCCCACAGGGGCTATTGTAGTCAATTGTAATGCTGATTAAGGATGACTGCAGAGCCACAATGACCTCCCCTGATCTAGATCTGACAACCTTCATGATTAGGTGGGTATATGGTATGTTTCTGTAACCACTACAGTCACATGCTTGTCCAATGCAGGATATCTATCAACTTGTGTCCCCAGGTCTCTTATTACATGTTAAGTACTTAATGGGTTAACACCTATGTGGTAATTGGTGGGCACTTACTGTATATCCACAAGGGTTGACTATACACTTTTCTGCAATTAGCTTGCTAACATGGCTATGGCACCAGTTGTCTGTTTCTATGTGGCCCTTTTGTGGGATGCTTGTGTCAGCTGGAGGGTCAGATATGGTGGCCAGTTTGTAGTCCTCTGCAAACTTGTTCAGACACAGTCCTTCCATGCTGGCCTGTACCTATGGGTCATAGATACCAAACGAGGGAGGTCCCAGGACCAAGCCTTGTGGGATGCCAGTTATATCTGGTTTGTAGTCTGACATGGCTGCAGCATTTCTGACCATGTCAGTTCTGTCCTTGGTCTGGTTTGCAACCCTTCCACTGACATAGGGGTTTATATTTAAGCTGATGAGCTTATCTATAATGAACACGTGGGGTATTGTATGGAAGCCTTTGCAAGGTCCAGCTACGCTGTGTGGACCACATTCCCCTCATCAATGACCTTAATGACTGTTTCAAATGAGTCAGACATGTTTAAGGGGCAGGATCTGCACTTAAGAAAGCCACACTGGGTAGGGTCCAGTGTCAGTAGGTCCCCAATATCTTTATGTCTGCGGTACATGCTGATCCTTTCCATAGCTTTGCAGATCAAGCTTATCAGGATTCTGGGGTGGTAGTTTGCAGTATCCATTCAGGCAACACCTTTGTTGAGAAGGACCACTGTTGTTGTACACTGCTGTTTGGGTACATATCCTGTGGTAAGGCTGACATTGAGCAGTAGTGTTATTTGGCATTCCATTCTTCTTGGAGTCCATGTTGGACTCAGCAAAGGACACCATCTCATACCATTGATGCTGTGTGTTTTGCTTTGTAGATGCTGGCTGTTACCTCAGCATCTGCAATTTCAGGGGGCCAGCACTCTGCTGGGATAGATATTTTGCATTTTTTTTGGGGGGGGGGGTTTGCACTGCACCTGTCAGGTTGGATGTTGGCAATATGTGTGTGTGTTTTGTATGTTGTTTGTAATATTTGAGTGATTCAGAGCATATCTGTGAATTCCCAATGAGGTTCCTACCATCAGTTAAGAAAGCCTTGTGATTATCCTTAGTGTCCTGTACAATTTGTATCTTCATAGGTTCATAGGTTCATACTAGGCTATCCGCCCTAGGGGATTTATAAGCCTAGCCAGAGTGTGTGTGGCTTTCGCCACCCCTTGCTATGTGAATATTATGGCCATTTATGATTTACTTTACTGTGCCTCTGTCTGGACGTGACACAGTGAAGACCCCCAGTGTACATCTACGATCATCCATCCACTTGGCAAGATTCCTGTTGAAGAGAGTCAGTGAGGGGCTCTGCCTAACATGGAGTGGGATTCTGTTCCAGGGTGTAGGGAGCCTCTGGGTTATGTATCTGTCCCTCCAGCACATCCTATTTCATTATGTGTTGAGGTTGACATCTCTCACTCTCACAGCTCCGATGGATTTGTGTTTTCTGGGGTGGAGCATGTCCATTACTCCTGTGTTGGACATGGCCTTGTACAACAGGCATACAACGCCTCTGTGTAGGCAGTATGTGACTGCATTCAGCTGGGGTGTCTACAGCCAGGCAGCATATGACATATATTTGAGACCCTTTATCCTCTTGGTGAGGTACCTTTGAGGTCTTTCTAACTGCTGCAGGTGTTGGGTAAGGTTAATCCCAAATGAGGCATTGTACTAGATTATGGGTCTGATAAGAGAACAGTATAGGGGCACAATGACCTCTGTTGATGTAGATGTGAATCCTTTCATGATATGGTGTCCAATATAGACAGTCTTCCTAGCCACATTAGCAATGTGAGTGTCACATAACAGGCTACTGTCCACTTGTGTCCCTAGGTCCCTGATTACTCCTTCCATACATAATGGATTACCACCTATGTGGTAATTTGTGAGTACCTTGTTTGGTATTTGGTGAGACATTCATACTGTCCAGTGTCTTCAGGACAGCTGGGTGGGGTTCCTGTGTGTGAGAGTGTGGTCTGTAGCATGCTACAGACTGTACAGCAGTTTTGCCTACGGTTAGTTGCACATGGGTGGTCTCCGATGCTTCGTGCATTGTCAGTTACCTGGACGTGTGAGTGTCTGTGCTGAATATGGATACTCCCCCTCCTTTTATGTTTTGGTCCAGGTTTTGGGGCCATAACGCATGATATGAGGTATAACCTGGTAGTGCTGGTTGCTGTCAGGAGCCTTGATGCAGGTTTCTGTCACTGCACGGACATCAATGTTCTCCATACTGGGGAGGGCCTCAGGAGCATGCATATTGAGGTTTACACATCTGGCATTGGTCAGCATTACCCTTATGTTTCTTTCCACTTATGTTTTCTAGGGTGGTGGGTTAGTCTTTTCAGCCTTGCCTATGAAAGGCTCTATGGAGGTGGCAAGAGCCTTATCCAATATCCAGACGCCCAGGGGTAACAGGTGCAAGCCATCTCTGGAACAGCAGCGTGGCTTGTCAAGCATGACATCCCAAGCAGACAGACATTGGATCCCCTTGGAATGACACCAGTAATTATGCCACTTGTTAAAGCTGATCATTCTGTGTTTGTACTGTGGCATCATTCCTGGTGAGGGTAGGATGCTGCACACAGTCAGTGTCATACCGGCCTGGACTACATAATCGGAGAGCTCATCTATGTCTCTTTTCATGTAGTCTGAGGAGGTACATCTCAGGTCATTCACGCCAGCATGGACAATGACTGCATCATATTTCTACTTGCTTTGGGGTGACCTGCGTACTTCTGTTATGTGGCATATTGTAGCAGCCTACAGGCAGCTTACTGTACCCTTTCCCTTGTTCAGTCTGGTGAGCGGGACAGCAGTGTGCCTGACTATGGAGTCACCTATTACAACTGTATCAGGCATGTTGTTTCTCCTTCTGGCCTGTGACTGTTTGGCACACCAGCTTTGTGTACTATGTGTTGCATGTGCTATGTTTGGAGGTAGTGGTTGCTTGAGTGTCTGCTTTGGAGGCCTCTGTTGATGTGGTGTGTTTGTAATTAGGGCATCTGGGAATGTTTTTCTGTGTTTATGTCTTTGGTTTGCAGTTGTGATAGGTCTATGTGAGACTGGGTTTGTGGTGTGTGTGGTTACCTTCTCCTCCTGACTAGTTTTGACAGTACTGAGTTGAGAGAGCTCAGCCTCCAGTTTGGATAAATGGTTGCATCTCTCACTATCTTGGGGGGAGGTGAGAGTTGTCTGTGTACTTGGAACAGGTGTAACATTGCCTCAAGATTCACAGATTCAACTTGTTGTAGCTGGCCTTAGTGGATTGTATGTGTGGACATATTTTATTGCCATACTACTGATCAGTGATTACTTCCCTTTTTATGTTTGCTCTATCATGTAGTAGCTTCCTCATTCTCTTGCATGGTTTGGTAATGGCTGGAGTCCACCATGCCAGATGCCTGCGTGTATGGCATTGTGTCTTGGTTTTATTTGGGATTGCATAATCCAAGCATTCCTGGCAGTGTTCATGGAATGCCTGTATAACAGGTTCTGAGGTGTGGCCCATATTTTGCACCTGCACAGGGCCTTTAATGGATTCCACATCAGTTTGGAGGAGTGCAACTTTTGCTTTACACATGTTTTTCACTGTGGTTTTCTGGCCAGGGACTGTGGTCAGGATGTGTATATCCGGTGTGATTACTCTATGGTCTGGTCTTACCAGTGAGGGATACACTTCTCATCTTGCCATCCAGTACCCATGTTGCTGATTATCACATCCAGTATGCTTACCCCTCTTGTGGGAGTGGTACATTGTTCCTAGGTATTTTGTCCTACAGTGTTGGAGCTGGTATAATGCTCCCAGTCTATGTTTGGGTATTTTCAGTCACCTAATATAATGTGGTTTGGAGGACTTGATATATTCATGTATTCCAACATAGGCCAAGTGCAGTTCCTGGTGTTAGGATGGTAGTCTGTAGCAGGCTATAAACTGGGAGGCAGTTTTAGCCACTGTTACTTGACCATGGCTAGTCCATGCTGCTTCTTGTTGTGGTACCAACATGGGGGTGTGGTTATCCTTGACAATTATTGCTAGTCACCCTCCTTTTGTAGCTTGTTCCATGTTTTGAGGCTGTACAGCACAGTATGAGGTGTAACCTGGTAGTGTTAGGGTGCTGTTGTGAGACTTGACCCAGTTTTCTGTTACAGGACAGATATCAACATTCTCCATACTGGGGGAGTTTAGACTGCATGCATCTTGCTGTTTAGACTTCCGGCATTGGGTAGCATTACTTCTAGGTTCTTATCCCTTGTGATACCTATGGAAGTGGGTTTGTGTTTTGAGCCTTACCTATTCAAGGCACACTGTGGGTAACAACAGCCTTTGCCAGTATCCATAAGGCCTGGACTGATAGGTGCACACTACCCCTAGCAGGTGGAGCATCATGTCATGCTCAGCATGTCATCCCAGGCTGGCACACATTGGATCCCCTTTGACTAACTGCAATACTTCAGCCAATTATTGCAATTGATCATCTCATCGTCATATTGTGGCATCATGCTTGGTGAGGGTAGGATGTTAGTCAGGGTCATCAAGTTTGCATATACTACATGGTGTTACATTGCTTAGCACATGGCATTCATGCCTCAGGTGGTGCTGCAGGGCTGCCTCTGTCGGATGCACATACTACACTCCCTGTACATGTTTGAGAGCAGGTTATGTCATTTTAGGCATCCCTGTTATTATATGAGTGAGTCAGAGAGGGGTATCATTCCCAGGGTTCCTACTGAGCCAGTGTATGTGCTATGTGTTGCCTCTTTGCCAAGGCCAGGGCATACTGGGCATGCCTCCTTCTGCCTACTGGGGCAGGCTCAGGTTGTTCCTCTGAGTCACGCTCTGCCTGTGATGGCCTTGGCAATGGTGGGGGGCTGTTTGGCCTGGCCCTATGCTGGTCCTGCTGCAGCTGTTTTCGCAAGATCATATTATGTAGCATAGCACATACCATGACAATTTGGGTACATGTAGTTGGTGAGTACTGCAAGGCTCCACCAGATGTGTCCAGACACCGGAACCGTGACTTGAGCAGCCCAAACACACGCTCTATTACATTACGTGTTTGTGCATGTGCCTCATTATGGCATTCCTGTTCAGGTGTGTGTGCATTTCTGATGGGTGTCATCAGCCACGGCTCCAGTGCATAACCTGCATCCCCCACTAGGTGTCCATGTGGGATGTCCCCATTGGCAAATGTCTGGTACAGCTGCGTCAAATGCCAGATATGGGAATCATGGTAGCTCCCAGGGCAGCCAACACACACATTCATTATTATGCCCTGGGCATCACACATGACCTGGCAGTTGATGGAGGGGAATTCCTTGTGGTTAATGTAGGCCCTACCCCACTCACCGGCTGGTGCTTTGATGCATATGTGCGTGCAGTCTATTGCACCCACTACCTCAGGGTATTCCGCTATTTGCTGGAAGAGGCGCATATTGCTGGTCAATACCTCACGGGCATTAGGGAAATACACATGATCACCGACATGTGCTGACATGGCATCCAGGAACTGGTGCAGTACCCTGGAGGCTGATGCCTGTGATATCCCCATCATATCACCAGTTGGTCTCTGGAAGGTACCTGTTGCTAGTATTCTTAGGCCAACACATACCTTGGTTTCCACTAGGATGGGTTCCCCTCTGTTGGTTCTGTGTGTGAGGCGTGGCCTGCACAGCTCAACAATTTGCTGCAGGAGGTCTCTGTCCACTCTATAGCGCTCCACTATCTCCAGCTCATGTAACCTGTGGTAGGTGACCCTGGGCCTGTACACTCTTCTCCGTCTCCTCACTGTGGGTTGTATGGCACCATTTGCATTGTCACCACCCTCAGCAAGTAGCCTATGTCTCCTCATGACAGCTATGGCAGCCCCTAGCATTTCTGCTCTGAGTTCAGCTTTTTCAGTTTTCACTTCTAATAGCTTACTCCTGTCTTGCAGTGTCTCTTGAGAGAAACATCCTGCACTACTGTTGCAGAGTTTTAAGTGCTTGGCTGGGCTACTATTCTGCCTGTGTAATTGCCTGCTTCTAATTGTTTTCACCTGCTAGCTCCAGCAGTATTCCCTGCTAGCTTCCTACTAATTCTGTTGCTTCCTGTTTCCTTTCTGTTTCCTCAGGGGGGAGCAACGTGCATACCAGCAGAAACACGCTCACAGTGGCTTACACATGTGCACACATGCTTACACGGTTTAGAATCATCTTATTTGGGTTAAAACATGCGCACACCATTGCAAACAGTCTTACAAGTCTGCCAACAGGCTCCCACATGCTCAGTCTACCTTACACGCGCGCACACTGCCCTACTCACGCCTCATGGCGCGCACACATGTGCATGCATGCCCAGCAAGAAACTTTGGTGTAAGCAACAGTGTACACCTTCCATTTCTTGACTTTCCCATGCTTATCTTGTGGCACTCCTCTTTCCATGATATGTGTCTGACATCTGTCATGTAACACTGACCTCCAATGAACTGCATTTCTTTCTGCCATTCCCCCCTGTAATGTCACCTATCTCCTACTCTATTCCTCCCCCTTATGTATCTCTTACACTACTCAGAATGTGCTCATTTGCTATGTGACAGTGGAATTCAGTATCCTAACACTCATTTACATCAGATTGCCTACTAATGCTTAGTTATATGTCTTAGACTCAGCTTCCCCCCTTAGCAACCACTAAACGGTGGCCATGTTGTTTTTGGTCTGCTGGTCCCTGCATTGTAAATCCATGTATTGCATAAAACCCACATTTGTGGCTTTATAACCTTCATTTTTATGTTTTATATAGCGCAGCCTGTTTGCGCGGGGCTGCGCTGCGTTTAAACTTCAGCGATTGCCAAAAAAAAAAATGTATTTCTCATATTTGCATCGGGGTACCTTGCCAATGGCCACATATTTGGCCATTGGCATGCTGCCTGACACATATGCACCCTTTATTTGGAGCTGACATGGCTCCATTGTGTTATTTGCAGAAACATACTCAGTTGTCAACTGAGTACATTTCTGCAGCTAAAACAGCTCTTACACAGGCTGCTTTGGGCTTCCTGGATCGCTAATCTACCTCATTTGCATGCCTTTCAACTGCAAGTGAGGTGATTAGCATATCCCCTCCCACTCCGTGTAAGAGACGTTTTTTCTGGTCTCTTACACGGAATTTCGGGCTGTTCCTGGATTGCGAGGGCTGCATGGAGTCTTACACTACTTTTAGACTCCATGCAAGCCTTTGTGAATCCTGCCCTTAGTGTAAAATTATCTATGCATGTCAAAAAAAAAGTTAAGTGTAAAGTCAATCTGCAGACTAAACTTTTAATGTCAGCAGATTTTTTAAGCAGTAAACAACCGAACTGCGCATGTCTAAAAGTACATATTATGGTCTGTGCATGTTTATACTTTTTGCTAAAACTGCTAGATAGCTAAAACATATAAACAAAATGTATCAGCTAGTCTGTTTAAGACTGCATTCTTTCTAGTTTCTCAGAAACATTTCACAATTGTAACATTACTAATTCTGAGTTAACAATGTTTTAACTAACCTATTTTTAGCACATTGGCATATTTCATTTTAAATATTTAGTACTATTCTAATAAATAACTACATTTACAAATTGTAGTAGTAAACAACTTTTTATTAAATGCTGGCAGTGGGCTAATAAATAACACTTGCTATTTTCACTTGTATTTTCTTATAAAAATACCTGAATATATTTGTTCGGGGAGACATTACTGACTTTGGTTCTGTCTCCCACACTTATGATTTCAAATACATCTTAAAACTCTATCAAGACTGTTTATTTATTAAATTAATTTTTGTTTCCTTAACATTACTTTATAAATGCATTAATAGTCTGCAAAAGGTACTATAATGATTACTTCAACTAATATTGCAACTATAAAATATATTTTTTAATCTGGTAAATAAACTTGCACTTTTAATTTTGGCAGTAGGTGTCACTTGAGCATTCATAGCATGTTATTTATTTGAAAATCTTCTGGCTTGAAGTCTCTTAACTTTATGCTTTAAATTAACTGGGAAAAATTTTAACATGTCTTCATAACTGGTGTTATATTTTCTGTGTGAAAATTATTTTTGTACCTATAATATACGTTATCATGAAGCATAATTACCATATACTATATTAACTTGTTTCTGTAAATCTGTAGCTAGATTACATTGTTAAGGTGTTAACTAATAGTCCTGTATATTTACTTTTTAAATTTTAGGTGCAGTAATTGTAGAAGTCTGCATTTTAAATAGGAGTCTCAATCATTCTGTAAATAGCCATCTGATGTAATAGTAGAAGTACATTTACTAAAACCTATGTTTCCTGCATTTTAGATCTGGACCTTGGCATACCCTGTCAATGTATTTTTAGCTTTCTAATGTAAGATCATTATATAATATACACTGCATTCTGTAACAAAGGAAGTCTGTCTTGTCATGTCTTGAGTATGTTAAATAACTATTACTATTTTTTATGCAATTATATAACTTATTTTGATAAGCCTGTTACAAATAATTGTGTCATTTTACTGTTAAAACTAATGACTGATTAATGCAGGCTGTGATGTAATGTACAAACTTTGTTCTGATTATATATATGCATACTATTTATGCATGTTGTAGAAAATGTCTAGTAATGGCTAACTGAGAGCAACAACTGATAAACTCTGTGACTGAAAACTTTTCTCTGATAGAAAATTTAATCAAGAATTTAAAATTTGTAAGTATTTGTTAACTAATTTTATTCATTAATAGTCAGAGAAAAGATTTACACCTTCAAGCTCTTCAAAAGCTGTAATTCTCCTGTCAGAATTTCAACTGCTTGGTTAAGAAAGAAGAGACTTCAACATGAGCTACTCAAGAAATGGTACTCAGGATTCTTGAGATATAAAAGACATCTGGTCAATAATATCTAGTATATAGGATGTATTTCTTAAAATGGACAAACTGGATACCAAACTAGAAAGTTTCAAAGAAGAGACCAGAAAGATGAAACATTTAGAAATGTTTCTATATTCAACAAAGTGCACAAATCATCAGTATGGAAGAAGCTTTAAATGATAATGAAGAGAGAATAACTGAGGGTGAGTCTCAGACCAAACTTCTTTTAAAACAAAATAACTGGCTCATAGCTAAAGTTGATGGCTTAGAAAACAGACTGAGATGAAATAACATTAGAATTTATGGTACACCTGAAAAGTATTAGGGTTACAATATAAACTCCCTAACAACATGGCTACATAAAACATTAAATCTACCTGAAACTTTATCTTTTGGAATTGAAAGGGCATATAGATCCCTAAGAGCATCTTTGAAGAATGAAAACTCAGCACCACATTCAGTTATAGTTAAGTTTATGCCCAGCTTAGAAAAAAATCAAATATTAAAAACATGGTCCAGCCCATCTATTAAAATAGGTAAACGTAGTCAGATTTGACAATGATTATTCCAGTAAAGAAATAAATAAAAGAAAATCCTGTTTGCCACTGATCAAGGAACTTAAAAAGAACAATATTAAAGCCACTTTGGTGTTTCCTGCAAAGATCAAATTATGTCTTTCTGAAAGAACTAAAATATTTGACACACTGGATGAGGCATTCACTTTTAACAACAATAAAATCCTTGCAAATGCTTACCTTCAAAAAATCACTTTTAATAGAAAACAAATAAAAATGAACTCCTGAAGATTAAAACTATTTTACACACAGGTTAAGTGCTTTCATCTGCTAACTGCAGACTTCTTCAGAACAATGAAATGTGTGTTTCTCCCTCCCTATATAATACATTTTCAAAAAAAAAAAAAATCAAGATTCAATGGGGATGCTCAATTAACCTTCTCATGAATAAAACATAACCTTATGAATATTCATTAATTCTGCTCATTCAGCCTACACAGTTTTATATTACACCCTGTTGCCATACAGTTGTAAAACAATCACATATGCATATATATGTCACATTTTAGTATAAAAACACATTTATACATTTTTAAATAATTTGTGCTATGTTACAAAATATATGTACTTCTTTAGAATACAATATTTCACTTTTCTTATATTGTATAAAAATATTTGTGAAAAGAAAAAAAAAACATGTATAACATATTGATACTCATTTATGATATATTAAAAATATGTATACATCTTTAACACTCAATATTACACTTTAGTTATTTGGACATTATAAACTGACTTGTTGCCTCCTTTCTTGTTGCACCAGCTTTCATTTTTTTCTATTCACGTGTTTCTAACTATATTCTGTGCGCACATGCCCTACTACAACATGTCATTCATATCCTTGCATCCAAGATTGGTTTAGTGGGAATATGGTCATTCAACCCAGGTTCTTTGGTTGCATTTAGCCCGAGTTGCCATTTGACCTCCTTTTCTGCTAATTTGACCTTAACATTTCCTCCCCTTAAGTCTACGTTTACCTGTTCTAAAATCCCAGAACAATGCTTTGTGTAGACACACACTTAAATATGATGCAAGCCACGTGTTTAAATTTGGGATTTTAGAACAGGTAAAGGTAGACTTTAAAAATGGTAAAATGGTAAAGCTCCAGGGTTAGACGGTTTAAGTATGGAATGATATAGTCTTCTTTCATTAAATATTTTAGAATTACTGAATGATGTTTCCGGGATAATTCAGTGTGACAAAATAATTCCTCCCTCACGGAAATTTTTTGTAAACTTGCCTATTCTTAGAAAAAGAAAAGAAAGGATAATACATTTGTTTCCTCACATAGACCTATTTCATTATTAAATGTAGACTATAAGATATTTACTTTCCATCTTTGCTACAAGATTAAGAGATACAGTAGATTAATTAACAAAGATCAAACAGGATTTATAGGCAGTACATTAATGTATGATAATATAAAAAAGGTTGTAAGCATCTTAGACTTAGCAGAAGAAATGAAAAAAAATGGTCTTACTTAGCTTAGATATCAAGTGAGTTTTGATTCTGTAGATTGGAACCACTTGCTTAAAATTTTTGAAGCATTTGCATTTCCAGAACATTTTATTGTAATATTTAAAAAAACTGTTTAGAGACCCCCAAAGGATATGTTAAAATTGGCTCTTACATTTCTCAATGATTCACTTTAAAAAAGAAAGAAAGCAAGGGTGTCCCTTACCCCTCTATTTGCATTAGTTATTGAGCCCTTAGCTAATAGTATAAGAAGTAATGAAAAAAGTGATGGGTTTTCAATTAACAAGGATTGTCAATCTAAAATACAGCTTTCAGTAGATGATATTTTACTAAATATAGGAGATTTGAATTATTCAACTGAAGAAGCAGATGAGGAAATTGAAAAGTTTCAAGAAGTATCACTACTGAAATGTAACAATAATAACAAAACTGAAAGTTTAGTCTTACATCAGTAACTAGATAGTAAGTTGAAATGTAAACTATAAATATAATTGAGAAGGAAAAGAACTAAAATATTTAGGAATAAAATCTATCAAGCTGTGAGTAAGATTAATAATAATTATTATTTTGAAAAAATAATTGAAATGTTACTTCTTATATAAAAATGGATTTTTTTTTACTTTCAAGGATAGGTTAGTACTTATTAAAATGATTGTATTACCCAAGTTGATATAAATATTCCATTCAATGGAATTTAATACCTAACAAAACTCTCTTAAAGAAAATAGAAAAAATGTTAACTTCATTATTATGGCATCCTACAAAGCTGAGAAATGCTTATAGAAATCATGCAAGATTAGGGAATATGGTGGTTTTAGCTTCCCAAATATAGAATCTTATTCTATTGCTGCAACGTTTAACTCTTTTATACTCTGGATAGACTAGAATAAACTTACAGGAGCACATTTTTCTAAATTCTTGTAAGTTTATCAAATATGAGAGATTAGAAATATGTAAACATTGTTTCATCTGTTTGATAAAATTTAAACTTTGCATATATGCAATTCGTTCTTAAAACAGTTAAGGAATATATTTTTAAACTCTATTAATATCAAAATGGAAATGTTTGTGCTTTCCCATTGCACACACCTCTAGATTTACGGGAACTCAGAACAATGTTAAAAAATGAATTTACTAAAAAGGAATGGATATGTATTATGGTCTGATTGCTTTGAAAAAGGAAACACTAAGTTGTCAGAATATTTAATGAAAGATTATAAGCTGGATGAATCTGTTATCCAGTTAATATTATCCATCAGTAATAAATTAAATTAATTTGAAGATAGTATGAGTGAAGAGAAACAGAACCGTATTCCCCCATTATATGAATATATGAATGCTATCATCAAGGGTAAATTGATCTAAAAAGGAAGCTTGTCCAAGTTATACAAGTTAATTATAAATAATAATAATACTGATGCAAAATTCTAGAACATTTTAAGATTGTAGTGGACTGAATGATTGAATAGATAGTAAGAATAAAACTTTGTTACTTAAATCAGTTAGTCAAACTTCTTCAGGTTCATACTAGAAAGCTTTTAGGTGGAAATGTACACACAGAATGTTTGTTACTCTCTATAAAATCTCATAGTTTAGTAAAATGACTTCCTCAGCCTGTTGTAGTAGTAGTAAAGATAAAACGTTGAATGACCACATTTATGGATTGTATGTAAATATATATTGGGGAGAGATAAGTACAGACAAAGTTTAAGAAACAATCAAAAAGTGCTTTTACTTCAAGGCACTTGATTTCCATTCTCTGACACATTAGTGCCAGACCATAATTCTTAGACTGTCTGTTTTTCAGTGAATAAAGGCCTTTTGGCACTGCCAACATGAGGCATTTCATAAGTATATTACTAAACTTTCCCATCTGAAATATTTAGTTCATCAGCTATGGCACTCTTAGAAGAGATTAGCTTTGTTACAAAATATTTTCTAGTTACTTTCATGGTGCAATTGTTTTACGGTGAAAAGATCAAAGGGCAATGTCTCAGAAAATGCTCCAGAGATTACAGTAGAAAAGCTAGGATGGGGCAAAGGGAGCAGCTGCCAATGGGCACAATGTGCAAAGGAGCACAATGGGTAGATCCCAGTCAGTCTTCAGTACATTATTGCATTTGTGGTCAGAACTGAAGTGTTTAGTGGAGCGTGTGTTTCATTAACTGTAGTATCAGTTTAAAACAAAACATAGAAGAGTTTTTTTATTTTACAACTTAAGCACTTTAGTGCACAAGGGCTGTACAAAAGTAGACATCTAGAGTTGTAACACTACATAACTACATATCCATTGTAAGCTAAATGTAAAAAGATAAACATAATGATTGAAAAATACTCCTTTTTATTTTATTGTGTGCATCATACCTTTCTAACTGCATGTAGGCTGAAGTGTAATATATATTCCAAATATTATCACAATGTGTATGATGTGAAAGCAGCTGTACCTCAGGCAAGCAACAACATGTTTACTAAATAGTTCTCTGTAGCATCACTACATCAGGGGTGATTATTCAGTTGAACTAGTAACACCTTATGGTTGCAAATACCCCATGTCACTTGAACATGGTTATACATTCTCAGCACTATGCAGAGTTTATAAAAAATGTACACTACTAATGTCATCAGTGTCTACTTTGAAAGGAAGCAGTCCACTATTGTGGAAATTACTATTTCTACTAAGCACTGTAATGAATTTGCATTGACAGTGCTATCAGAGGGTGTGTCATTAAAAAGTAGCCTACCAGCTGTAAAATGATAGAAAATCATCAATCAATATCATGATCAATGTTAGTAAACAGCTGCTTGCAGATTCCCTTTGTGAATTTACATTGGAAATGTTATCTGATCTGGATCATCTGAAGATAACCCATTTACTGCTAGGTGCAATATGATGCCAGGGAAGCAGACAACAGCATGCAGACCATGTGACTATACCCAGGCAATACTAGGATACTGTATGCATTATACAAGTAAATCATTAACCATTACAAGTATTTTGATACAATTAACATGGTGGAGAAGATTTGTACACTGATTGGCGATTGTATTATATTGTATTTTTCAAGCACATCTCATCTAACAGAACCAGGCATTTGGTGTGCAGTGGTGTCCCGTAGGGAAGCATGGAAACTGTAAGGGGATGTATTACGGTAGTGTTAAAACAATGCATAAAATTTAAATGCAACAAGTCATACATCCACTTGTAAAATGGTGGAATGCAACCTCAACAAGTTTGATTTATTACCTATTTTCCACTTGTAAACAGACTATCAGATATTGAAAAAACTGATAGGACTGTAGAATACTGGAATAAACGGGAAATAACTGGAAGATACTGGAATGAATATCTTTATCTTTTAATTACCCAGAACTGTACTGAACAAGTGCCAATCTCTCTTTCATGTGCCAAAGTTTCTTGTAACTTTCAGATTAAAAGTCTGTATACACTGTAGTTCAGTTAAAATGTTTTATTATGTACAGTAGTGGTAGATGTAAACAATATCTGATTCAAATCTCACTGTCCCCAATAACAGTGCTAATAAACTGAAATAGACTGAATTATAACATTGTAGCTTCTGCACTACTTATACTGCCTATAAATTCTGTACTCAGAATGTCAAATCTTACTGTCTCCAATAACAGTGTTGATAAACTGAAATAGACTGAATTGTAATGGTCATAGCTTCTGCACTCATTTACTCAGAAAGATTCATTTTCTCCTGAATAATATAATTAATATTCTGGAATGCTGGATCTTTAACCCGATTTTTGCACTCACTCTCGAGTGGCTGTACCAAACTTCAGAGGACTACACTCAGTTACTTTCTGCGTATCAGTCCAAGCCAACGAATTCACTCACTTTTGTATCTGAAATATGTTTCCTAATAATACCAAAATCCTGTAAATTTCTACATGTCTCTTTAACCTTGGTTCCCAATCCTGTTTGTACTTAATGTAATGCACATTCCGTTAGCACATTTTATTCTTATCGATATGCTTGACCAAAGATTACTGAAACATTCCTTTCTATTGACTATATTTATGTCTAACAAAATACATTTCAGTGAAACCTAATCTTACAGGTATTAAATGAGGTCTTGCTCTAACATGGTGAGCAGGAAGTATTCAGCAGGGGTATAAACTCCACAGAGTATGTCCAAATGCAATGCAGCAAGACTTTTAATAATATTCTGAAAGTAACAACAACTACAGAAAAGACAATGGTGGACAAAATGTGGTAGGCAAGAACAGCAGAAAAGTAGTGTCAGTGATTCAAGAGGTAGCATGTACACCTTTAGTGCTGGAAAATCAGCAGATTGTGGGTTGCAGACCCTTTCCTGATGAGTGGACCAATTTTTTCAAGTACTGGCCGTGCAGTGCAGCATAATGTGTGAGGTTATACTGCACTCCTGAGTGTACTGCCCTTTGAGTGAGACATTAAACTGAGGTCCCTTCTGCCTTAACTTGTGATAGTACAGGTGGATGTAAAAGAGCTCATTGCATTTATCGAAAATATTATGGGTTTCATATATACATGTGTGTGTGTGTGTGTGTGTGTGTGTGTGTGTGTGTGTGTGTGTGTGTGTGTGTGTGTGTGTGTGTGTTTGAGTCCATGCCATATGAGCAGATTCTCATATGACTGATTTTCAGATGATCAAGCCAAAGTGCTCAAATCATACAATACTGACTCATTAAAAAGAAACTGAACACCTGCTTTTGCAGTGGGCTCCCCCTCTGCACCTCACCCTCTGCTACTTATATATACCAACTCTGAGATTACACCACAGTGGGAAAGGAACAACATCCCGATCCCAGCTGTGCTGCAATCCTGCACAGTCTGGGTCCCTTTAAAAGTACTGTCCAGTTTCTTTTTGAGGAGTCGATATTATAAGGGTGCCACAGATTTGGTCACAATACAAATTTATTGCTTGCCTCTTTTTTGGAAATTTTTGTCATTGTTGTGAGTGGCCACATTACATTACATTCGAACTGCAGCAGTTGTGGAACAGTGGAGTTAGTATGTTTCATTTCTGGGGGGTGGAGTCCTCATGTCAGGGAGTGTGAAAGCATGTACAAGGAAAGTTTGTGGTTATTGATGTAGGTGATCATAAATGTGATGCATTGTATCATTTGTGATTAGTTTAGCTCAATATTTTTGGGGTGATGATCACTGATGAACTATTTAACATATTACTCTTGGTTAATGTTCATCTGTGATGTAAAAATGTAATTGTATGTGTGTATGTATGTATATGTGTGTGTGTATATATATATATATATATATATATATATATATATATATATATATACATATATATATATATATATATATATATATATATATATATATATATAGGTCTACATTGAAATAACTAAAACCCATAACATCTAATTTCATAACATTGAGGCCAGAACATCTAAAACCCATAACATCGAATTTCATAACATCTAACACTACAAATCACAAGAAAAGAATGTCCCCTCCACATATAATGATACCAAACAACCAAACACACTTTTTGCTACGTTTCTGCAGGGGGGCAAGCCCCCCTACAGCCCCCATGTGGGGAGGGCTCCATCCCCCACACCCCCCTCTAAATTAAATATACCAACTCCAAGATCATACTACAGTTGAAAAAAGTTAATTTCCTAACACCACTGCATCAAGCCCCCCCTTGCAGAAACATAGTAAAAAGTGTGTTTGGTAGTTTGGTGTCATTGTATGTCGTTATATGTGCAGGGGATGTTATTTTCATGTGATTTGTACTGTTAGATGTTATGAGATTCAATGTTATGGGTTTTAGATGTTCTGGTCTCAATGTTATGAAATTAGATGTTATGGGTTTTAGATGTTTTGAAGGGGACCCATATATATATATATATATATATATATATATATATATATATATATATTTATATAAAATGTGTGTGTGTATTAAATAACAGTTTTCTAAATTTTAAAATGCATGCTTAAGGAATAAAAAAAAGAATACTGATGATATAGTTACTATACATAACAACATATTCCTTTAATCTCACCATTTATTTCTACCTCAGCCATTTATTTGTGATCCCATCAGCTTCCCATACCCAACTAAACAATTATTCTTCACAATTCTAGTTACTTATGATTCATAAGGCATTTATAAGTATCTTACCTAGGTGTTCCTGCTGCTATTTAAAACTCTCATCATATATACCACATATCATCATATCCATGTTCCTATTTAATTGACTCATGTTTGAAATTTACTTGATTTTTTTCCCCAGATGACCTTAACTCTTCACACTTCAACAATGCATGCACCATTGATTCCTCTCCCTTAAAAAATGCACACAATCTTTTATTATCTTTCATTAATCCTTTTACTGGTATTTTCTCTAGCATCGGCCTCTATAAGAAATCACCCACTTCTTTTTGCATTTTAAACCTTGCATGTTTTTCTGGAATTACATTTTAATAGCAACACAGTTATTCTTCCAACTTTGACATAGAAATATTTCTTCAAGATTTGTTTAAACAATGCCTTTCTTGTAACCTGTAAATTGCCCAAATTAATCTTAAACTTTTCATATTTTTATTACATTCCATAATCTCTTTACAAACATATTTTCTTCTGTTATAACTCTCTTCCATCAAAACGTGTGTTTTTCCTTATCACATTTCCTACATTATGTTCTTTATATACCTTTTCCAATGCCCATTGTAAGCTCAGTGATGCCAAATATACTACCATATACTGCAGTACTCATCTACCTACTTCTGTCTTACAATAAATTATACCTTTTGTTAGGGTTTGACTTTGACCCCCAGTATTATACCAACAACAATTTGTAATAATAATTTTTCCAGTTTGTTTGAAAAACAAAGAGACCACCCATTTAATCCAACTTCTTCTAATATATATATATATATATATATATATATATATATATATATATATATATGAGTAAATAAGATACACTTTCTTAACATATGACATTCTGAATGTTTTCAACATACATTGCAACTGTGCATCTTCTTGCATCAAAGTGTCCCATTGTTTGTCTATTGCAGCTTTCTTGCCAAAAGTTAAACCCACTATTCCATTTTCACTTTCCCCAAAAATATGTTCCCCGTGCACTAGTATTACTTCAAGATCTTTACTCTTTGGCCATTTCTAACAGTTTTCCAACTTTGATAACTGATTCTTTTTACAATGCCTTTTTTTCTTAATTATAACTAGGCCATCTATGTTGAAGAGAGCAGGGGAAGTTCTGTTGTATCCTGGACAAATTTTCCCTAGTTTGTCTGAACGTTTCCTCATATTTGCCCCCTGAAGACAGTCCTCTGGCCTATTGAGACTAACTTAGTCTACAAAGCATAATTAAAATATCTAAAAAATAAATAAAAGAGACATTTGTAACTACTCTGAGGAAAGAACAATGCTGCAGTTAACTGGCAAGGTGATATGTTTAGTTGGGAAATGTTGGACCATAACAACATAGCTGCACAAATACATGGAATTTCAGTGTAAGTCATCAATGTATGCCCATTAAGCTGTAAAATGGGCTTTGACTACAAAGCTGCATATGCAGAATTTCAGTGCTGCAAGCCATGCATTGATCTAAAAAAGGAGCTTTCAGAAACAGACAACTGGCTGTCAATCAATGAACTAAAAACTACATAATATAAAAGGTCAGGCAGTCTGGACATCTGCATTTCTATCACACAATGTCAGCCAGTAAGTGATCTATTGACAGAAGCACATGGTTAACTGTACAATGCTGGGCTACAATTGCAGAGCAGCAAGCAAATAAGAAATACATTGGAAATGCTATCACACTCTGCATACACTGAAAACAATCCAGTGTCATTTTTAAATGCATGATTAGCAATAACATGGTCGATCAATGCAGACCTTCAATAAGATTTTGTTAATGCCTAATGCTGTCAGCTAAGCAGTAGTAATTAAGGATTCATGGTCAATAGTATTAGAAAGTAGTAGGCATTTGGCTTGTAGAATCATTCAGTACAAAAGGGACCAAACAGTACACAAAAACAGTAGCAACAAATGTTACATGTAAATAACAGACAGAGCTCCTTTGAGCTTTGGTTAGAGAGCAGACAACTGAAAAGAGAGTATTCTTAGTATCTATATGGTCCTGCTCTACAGTGATAGTTCCAAAATCATGGCATTTGTACTGGGGGTGGGGTTAATTCATCTCTCACATGAGAGCTGGATACTACTTCTGTTTAGTCCATATTTGTCAGTAATAGTAAATCACCTTTCTAAGTGGGTCATACATATAAAAGGCCAGTGAACAACTGACAAGTCAAACAAATTCATGCTCCTGGCTGTTTTCACATTCCTGTATTCACTTAAAATTAATCTAGCTCACTTTGTTTGTGGAAATGCATTCCAAAAAAAAAAAAAAGGTTGGCAAGCCGTATTACTGATGCACAGATTGTATATTGTACAATTCAAAGAACACTTCATTATAATAAAATTAATAATTCTTAAAGAATGTTTCAAACTACCACATTCATTCTCATCCTGATTTTTTTTATAACTTGGGTGTATGGTTCTCTAGCCTAACTACAGTAAACTCTCAGTTAACCGGAACTCAAGAAAAAAAGTCGAAGAAATACAGTACAGTATGAAAAATTCAGTTTTTCATGTGTTGCACTTTCTGTCCCCCCCCCCCGCAGAAACATACCTTACATTTTTAGAGTTTTAAAAAAGGAAGATACAAATAATTTCCCTTTCTCCCCAACCTGAGAACAAGTCAAATCGCTAATTTGTCATTACTCGCTCCATACTCACTCACTCAGTTTGCATCAGATTGTACATTCTCTTTCCAGTCTCATACACATAGAGTTCTTTCATACATTTACTCATCACTATTCTGTGTCCAGATATTTTTGCATCCATATTTGGTTTCACTCGTATCATTTTTAAAATAAACACAAGATTCGTACCCCAAAAAGCAATTATCTGGAAACTTATCTATTTCAATACCATCCTGCCTACTGTATTAAGCTGCATAACCTACAGCTACTCTAACATCAGCATCATCACCTTTCAGTGGACTGAAGCCATGTAGCTGCAGATATGCACATGCAATCAGCATTATGGCACACCTGCATTTCACAGGTTTAGAAATAACAGTCAGGACTTACAGATCCGAACATATTTCTATCAAATTGTAGACAATAGCTACAATGGTATACTTATACTGCAAGCCTATAGTTTGTGCTTTTAGTGAAAGAGTAGCCCTGTAGGAATCGTTTTGTTTCTTCACTGTAATCAGTTTGGAACTTAAGTAGTATAGATTTCTGAGCTTGGTACAGATATAAGGTTAAAAAAATACTGAAACTGAAAAGGACTAACAAAACTGAACTTGTATAAGTTCAATTTTAAGTATTTTTCTGTCAGTCTTTTTGATGTCTATGTATATATTATTAATACATTGTTAAAAGTGTTAGAATAACAGCAATGTGCTTTATGCCTTAAGTAAATCAGTCACAGGGATGTTTATGAAAAAGTAGTAAAGGTTTGAAATGAATGTGAGGCTCCATAAAAAAGGATGAGGTATGTTTATAAATCACTGCCCCATATACCCCATTACTTACCTATTGCTTTCCTCTAAAACATTCAGCAACTAAATGTATTTCAGTTTGAAGAAATGGCTTGGAAGGTTAACAGTCAATGTGCCACCCACAAAGTACCTGGCAAGAGATGTGACAATTTGCTACCCACAAAGTACCTGACAAGAGATCTGACAAACAATGTGCTACCCACAAGGTACCTGGCAAGAGATCAGACAAACAATGTGCTACCCACAACGTACCTGGCAAGAGATCTGACAAACAATGTGCTACCCACAAAGTACCTGGCAAGAGATCTGACAAACAATGTGCTACCCACAAAGTACCTGGCAAGAGATCTGACAAACAATGTGCTACCCACAAAGTGCCTGGCAAGAGATCTGGCAAACAATGTGCTACCCACAAAGTACCTGGCAAGAGATCTGACAAACAATGTGCTACCCACAAAGTACCTGGCAAGAGATCTGACAAACAATGTGCTACCCACAAAGTACCTGGCAAGAGATCTGACAAACAATGTGCTACCCACAAAGTACCTGGCAAGAGATCTGACAAACAACGTGCTACCCACAAAGTACCTGGCAAGAGATATGACAAACAATGTGCTACCCACAAAGTACCTGGCAAGAGATCTGACAATCAACGTGCTACCCACAAAGTACCTGGCAAGAGATATGACAAACAATGTGCTACCCACAAAGTACCTGACAAGAGATCTGACAAACAATGTGCTACCCACAAAGTACCTGACAAGAGATCTGACAAACAACGTGCTACCCACAAAGTACCTGGCAAGAGATCTGACAAACAACGTGCTACCCACAAAGTACCTGGCAAGAAATATGACAAACAATGTGCTACCCACAAAGTACCTGGCAAGAGATCTGACAAACAATGTGCTACCCACAAAGTACCTGACAAGAGATCTGACAAACAATGTTCTACCCACAAAGTACCTGGCAAGAGATCTGACAAACAATGTGCTAGCCACAAAGTACCTGGCAAGAGATCTGACAAACAATATTCTACCCACAAAGCACCTGGCAAGAGATCTGATAAACAATGTGCTACCACAAAGTACCTGGCAAGAGATCAGACAAACAATGTGCTACCCACAACGTACCTGGCAAGGGATCTGACAAACAATGTGCTACCCACAAAGTACCTGACAAGAGATCTGACAAAATGTGCTACCCACAAAGTACCTGGCAAGAGATCTGACAAACAATGTGCTACCCACAAAGTACCTGACAAGAGATCTGACAAAATGTGCTACCCACAAAGTACCTGGCAAGAGATCTGATAAACAATGTGCTACCCACAACGTACCTGGCAAGAGATCTGACAAACAATGTGCTATCCACAAAGTACCTGGCAAGAGATCTGACAAACAATGTGCTACCCGCAAAGTACCTGGCAAGAGATATGACGAACAATGTGCTACCCACAAAGTACCTGACAAGAGATCTGACAAACAATGTGCTACCCACAAAGTACCTGGCAAGAGATCTGACAAACAATGTGCTACCCACAAAGTACCTGGCAAGAGATCTGACAAACAATGTGATACCCACAAAGTACCTGGCAAGAGATCTGACAAACAATGTGCTATCCACAAAGTACCCAACAAGAGATCTGACAAACAATGTGCTACCCACAAAGTACCTGATAAGAGATCTGACAAACAATGTGCTACCCACAACATACCTGGCAAGAGATCTGACAAACAATGTGCTATCCACAAAGTACTTGGCAAGAGATCAGACAATGTGCTACCCACAAAGTACCTGGCAAGAGATCTGACAAACAATGTGCTACACACAAAGTACCTGGCAAGAGATCTGATAAACAATGTGCTACCCACAACGTACCTGGCAAGAGATCTGACAAACAATGTGCTACCCACAAAGTACCTGGCAAGAGATCTGACAAACAATGTGCTACCCAGAGAAAATACACAGCTGTAGAAGCTATAGATAATTAGAACAAAGCCTGCTTGAAAATATGAACTGTAATCAGTATCTGCTTGTATCTGAGTTAGAAAAGTACCTTGAAATGTAACACTGTACAATAGAAGCCTGTAACGGGTTAGTGCCCACCAAGGCCAGGTTGTTTTTCTCAAAAGTTTCTCACAAGTCTAGTCATGTCAGCAGAAAATCTGAGTAACATCTGCTGTAGAACAATACTGAAAGTTGTGTTTGATTACGTCAGCCATAGAAGGCCATGTCTTGTAAAACAGTATAAGAAAAGCATGCTTTCTGTTAGTAGTTGGGCAAAATCCTGTATTTGCGTGTTTTTGTCTCCTTGCAGCAAGTTATTAAATGTGCCTTAACTGAACCTTACATGTATTGGTCTTTGAAGTTTTTTCCTTTGACAGATTGGTCCTTCGGACTGGAAATCCTCACTTCGCCTTGGATCAGACAGGCCAGGTGGCTTGAAACCGTACGGGGAAGAAACCACATTGGTTCTTCTTATTTGAAAAGCCCTCCAACTGAATTGTCGTACAAAAGAGGCCAGCCACTTTCTGATCTGTGACTGAAGGACGGGTTTACTCGAACCAGGTGATCAATCACGAAGGCTCAGGTAAGGTGAATCTACCTTTTTTTTCTGTTTTAGATCAGGGACTAGATTTGTATTGTTTTGTTAAGACTTTGTTTATACAAGTCAGGGACAAAAAGATTACTGTCTTGTCATAGATCAGGGAAACAGAGCAGGTAGGCAGTCATTCTGAAGAGACTATAACAAAATCTGTGGTACCACGTTAAAAATAAGGAGTTACGTAACGATCAAAAGGGTAGAACAAAATGGGTAATAATTGCACAAAAAGGTCCCAAAATCCACCGTTAACCGAAGACGCGAAATACATGCAGTCACAGCGTGCTGATAATATTAAATACTACTCAAAATGGGTTAATAAGTATGAATTTGATGGTAAATTAGAAAAATCCTCACTTGTCAAACAGCTTAAAACCAATTCCAAAGGTCGGGTAAAAAAGCAACGCCAATTAGGAATTCTTCAGGCACACAGGTGGATTGAGGAAGTAAACCGAAGGGAACAAAAGAATAATAATTCAAAAGCAATGTTTTTAGATAAGGAGGACAATAACTTAGTAATAGCATCAGCCCCTCCACCTCCCTTACCAGAATATGAGGCAAGTGAACAAGTTAGTCCACCCCCGCGATATTCTGCTGTTACCGTAAGTAGAGACACTACAAAAGCAAAACTGTTTATTAGAGATCCGGCCGAGACCAGGTCTCGAACACGGGCAGGTAACTCAAAAGGGGACATTGAGTTATATCAAATGGGTAGGAATTCACGATCTATGAGTGAAGAAGAAATATGCCCACTTATAGAAGTGCCTAATCCTCTGGCAGGGCAAGAAGGTCAGGACCCAGCTATCCTAGTGTATAGACCCTGGACTCCGGAAGAAATCCGGAAAGCCACTGAGGGAATTCCCCATCCAAAAGTTAATTTTAGAAAGTTTTTAGAAGATTTTCAAGGAATGAGGCTAAGTTATAGTTTAAACGGAGAAGAGGTAGAAAAAGTAGTCAGACAAATTGTGGGACCAGATTGGCACATGATTAGTGGCGACTGGAATCCCTGTGACGCTGCGCTCAGGCCCCTCCCACATAGCAGCGCAGAATTAGACAACAGAGTGAAAGGTCTTACAGACCGAATCTCTGAGAAATGGAAGCCTAAGGCAGACTGGACTTGCATTAATCAATGCATCCAACAAGAAGGCGAGACTGTTGACAGATATTATGCCAGACTGTTAGAATGTTTTAATAACCACTGTGGAATGCAGGTTCCTGAAAATCAGACACACGATTCCCCATATGAGCAGCAGTTAAAGAATGCATTTTTGAAAGGCAGTATTGCACTCATAAGCAGCTTTATCACAAAGCACATGGTAGATCATCATACAAGCAGGTTACAGTCATTACTTGAATATGCTAGGCATGCCAAAAGGCATTTTAATACCAAAAAGAAAAAGAAAGCCCAAGTATTTTCTGTAGAAGATGGAGCAGAAGTTTATGTAGTACAGTCCGGGAAAAGGGGCAAGAGAAATGCCCAGGGAAACAAACAATCTGATCAGCGATCAGAGGACTTTGAAGGGCGAAAGAAAAGGGGTGAATGTTTTAAATGCAGTGAAAAGGGACACTTGGCAAGGGATTGCAATAAAAACAAGAAGGCAACCACGGAAGACAAGGAGGGTGAGGACTGACTATATGATAGTCAGGAATCACTAGAAGGGGATAGCAGAGAAAGGACAAATGAGAATGTGATAGAGGGAGTAGAGGATGTGACAGAAGAAATAGAGGAAGTGCAGGAAGTCACGGATAGTGAAGAAAATGAAATATTGGATTTGGCTTTATTGAGCTTAGAGCTCTATTTAGCAGACATGAAACCAGAAGTTACACTCCTAGTAGAAGGGAGGGAAGTCAGATTCTTGTGTGACTCAGGGGCATCACGGACCCTGATACATCCCTCCAAACTGCCAGAGAACTCAGAGTCACCTGATTACATACTAGTGAAAGTAGCTAATGGACAGCTGTATCGGGAGCCCCTCTCCCATAATATTGCAATAACTGATCCTGTTTCAGGATTGACCCAGAAAAGCAAAATTGTTGTTTCTGCAAAATGCCCAGTAAATATCTTGGGCAGAGACCTTATGCAGCTATTTGGTATAGCAGTAGTTCCGACTATGCAGGGTATGGAAGCACAGCAACAAATTGTTACTTTTGCAGTGCAAACGGAGGGTAAAATGTTTTATTGGTACAGCCAGAACTTGGTTACGACTGGTCCAGGGGGAGTGACCGAAGAATTGATGAACGTAGCCATCAGCAAGTTCCCCTCCCTTGACATTGATAAACAACATTTGTTGCACTGTACTCTGTATTATTGTAACACACCAGGACCTGATAAGGAATATGAGCAAGAATTGTTTAGAAATTGTGCAAACAGATTGATATTACGTAATCTGTACTGGGACACAGAAGGGAACAGTGTAGTCAGCTGTTCATTGCCCCAGGAGTTCTTTGCACTTTATAAATCTAATCGATTATCACATGTTAGCTTAACTAAGGACAAAAATGTAAAATGGGTAGACTTGGGAGAAAAAGTCACGAAATGGGAAAAACAGACAGAGTTAGAACTGTCAGAACAGGGAATACAAATGCAGAAGTTGAATTGGATAACTCAAACCCACCCAGCAGTACACTTGCAGTCTACCAAGGACAGCTGATTAGCACTCCTATTGAAGGAGGAAGAGAATGCCTTACAGAATATACCAGAAACTCTCTGGTCAACGGGAAAATCAGATGTAGGACTTATTCGTACAGTGGGACCAGTTATTATTACGCCAGAGTCAGCATTTAGACCACAAAAAAGACAGTATCCCTTAAGAAAAGATGCAGAGGTGGGAATCAAACCTATTATAGCAGCTTTACTTAAGGAAGGGGTGCTGGTGGAATCTCCTGATTCACCATGTAACACACCCTTATTTCCTGTTAAGAAAGTGAATGGAGAGTGGCATATGGTCCAAGATTTACAAGCTGTAAATGACGCAGTAATACCAAGGGCACCTACGGTGCCAGACCCACACACCCTGTTGAATGATTTAAAACCTCAACAGAAATATTTTTCTGTGGTAGATATCAGCAATGCGTTCTTTTTGATACCGATACACCCTGACAGCCAGTATTGGTTTGCATTCACATTTCAGGGGAAAAGGTATACATATACATGACTACCACAGGGGTATTGTGAAAGTCCAACAATATTATCACAAGAAATGGCAAGCAACTTGGCGGGATTTACCCCACCAAGAGGTAGCCACATTTTGCTTTATGTTGATGATATCCTGCTGGCAGCCCCCACCCAGCAAGATTGTAAAGAAGATACCATAGTTCTATTACAATTTTTAGCCACTGAAGGACATAAAGTAAACAAAAATAAATTGCAGCTTTGGAAAAAACAAGTTAAATACCTAGGATATATAATATCCAAGGAGGGTAGGACATTAGATGAGGCAGAAAAGTAGCGATTTTTCAAGCACCAAAACCCACTACCAAGAAGGAAATGATGTCCTTCCTGGGTACGACTAATTTTTGTTGGAGCTGGATTCCAAACTATGCCTTGGAATCTGCACCGCTGACTAACCTGATTTATAAAAAGCCTATGGCAGCCCAGGATTTGTTACAATGGACACCAGAAGCAGAATCTGCTTTCTGCAAACTGAAACAGTTAATAGCGTCCTCATTAGTTTTAGGTTTACCAAACTATCATAAACGTTTTTTCCAAACTGTAGATTGTAAGCAAGGTTATATGACATCAGTGTTAACACAGCAGCATGGGGGCAAGCAATGCTCTATCGCTTATTATTCAGCAAAATCGGACCCAGTGACATGGTCTTTACCTCACTGTGTACAAGCTGTAGTTGCAGCTGCAATGGCAGTACAGGCTTTGACCTCAGTAGTTTTGTTTCACCCTCTCACATTGAGAGCGCCTCATGCAGTCACGATTATTTTACTGCAAGAGAAGGTAGCATATCTTTCCCCCGCTAGGCATCTTTCCTGTATGAATATATTGTTGAGCCAACCTCATATGACAATTGAACGATGTACGACTTTGAACCCTTCTACCTTGCTCCCAACCCCTGCAGATGGCACACCACACAGCTGCCTGCAGGTGATTGAGCAAAAGACACTGCCTAGAAAAGATTTCACAGATGTCCCCTTGGATGATGCCGAGGTGACATACTACATGGATGGCTCGTGCAAAAGGGGTCCTGCAGGACAGAACCTAGTAGGGTATGCAGTAGTTTCTGATACTGACATTATAGAAGCAAAATCTTTACCACACAATTTATCTGCACAGGCAGCAGAATTGATTGCCTTGACACGGGCATGTACCTTAGCAAAGGGTAAATGTGTGAACATTTTTACTGACAGCCAGTATGCTTTTTCTGCTGTACATGTTTTTGCGCAACAGTGGAAAAATCGAGGAATGATAACATCTACTGGCAAACCAATCAATCATGCACACTTTATTTTAGATCTTTTAGAATCTATTCAGTTACCTCAGAAAGTAGTTATTTGTAAATGCAATGTAACTGGGCCCCACTACATCTCCCACTTAATGAAGCAGTAGAATACTTCAATTCTACATTCCTATCTATCCTAGATCATCATGCCCCAAGTCGTACCATTAGAACCAAAGCAAAAACAGCATCCTGGCTAACCAAGGATACTAAGCAAAAGATCATTTTCAGAAATAAATCTTGGGATAAATGGTGGTCTACTAAGAACCAAACTGACCATCAAAACTTTAGAGAGCTTAGAAACAGCACAAAAAAAGCTATCCTGACAGATAAAAAGAACTATTACTTGCAATTACAACAATCCACCAAAACAGAACCTAAAAATTCTGGACTAGTATTAATAATCTTCTATCCCCAGGTCAGTCAATCACACCTAACCCTCAGGACTGTGACCTAGACAATCCTACACAAACAGCCAATGACTTTAACTCTTTCTTCACCAACACTATCCAAACTCTTGCAAATCACCTATCTCCAGACACTACTAAACTACTCTCACCCACTTTAAATACTCTTCCTCCCCTTCACTTACAACTTGTATCTACCTCCTTTATCTTATCTCTACTCCAAAAACTTAAACCCACCACCCCTCTGCTGACAAGCTTCCTGCAGAATTCTTGCAAATAGGAGCCAAATCCACTGCCTATCCTATTTCTATCCTAATAAATAGATCTATAAATGAAGGAATTTTCCCTTCCATATGGAAGATATCTCACATCATTCCCCTACACAAAGGGGGCAATTCTAATGACGTTTTAAACTTCCGTCCCATAGCACTTCTATCACCCATAGCTAAAATCATGGAAAAATGTATCCACAAATAACTACTTAACCACTTTCTCCATAACAACATACTTGCAAATTGTCAACATGGATTTAGACCTTCCCACAGCACCACCACTGCATTACTTTCCTTTACCAACTCCATCAACTATAACTGCAACAACAATAATCTATCATCTTCTCTCTTCATAGACCTATCAAAAGCTTTTGACATGGTTAATCACAAACTTCTTCTGCATATACTAAAATCTCTCGCACTTCATCCCTCTTCCTTAACATGGTTCACATCTTACCTAGAAAACCGTCAGCAAGCAGTAATTTGGAAAAATACACTATCTAATCTCCTTCCTATCTCTTTAGGAGTACCTCAAGGGTCTATCCTAGGTCCCCTTATATTTTCTATCTTTATTAACAACCTCCAATCAGCTATCCCTAACACTACCTGCATGCAATATGCAGATGATTCCACTATAATCTGCACTGCTTCCTCTCAAACTGAACTCCAGTCCCATACCCAAAAAGCATTTACCACTATTGAACAGTGGTTCTCTGATCATTGCCTACTCCTCAACCCCAAGAAAACAAAATTATTACTGTTTTCACCCACCCGTAAATCTTCCCCTCTAAACTTCTCTATCACTGCCACTGATAACACTCTTATTTCTCCAGATTCTACTACAAAGCTACTAGGTATAACTATTGACAACAATCTTAACTTTGATTCTCACATCAACAACACAATAAAAGCAGTTAACAAAAAGATAGGATCCCTTTATAGAATCAAACCCTTCCTTACACCTGAAGCTAGGACCACCTTAGCTAGATCTCACTTTATCTCTACCCTTCTATATGCTTCCCCTATTTACACTAATCTTTCTAAAAATAACCTTAACAAACTTGCTATATCTTACCATAATATTGCTCGATTTGCTACAGGATCCCCATTTAGAACTCACCACTGTCTGAACCTAAAACAACTAGGTTGGCTTGAACTTCCTAACAAGCTTATTTATCAACAGCTCTTAATAGCTCACAAAATTCTATATCAACCATCTAAAACACCAATACTCTCTAACCTCTTTACTCCTTACAATAACCTGAAACACCTACGTTCTTCAAACAAACTACTGGTTAATATTACCAAACCCTGCAGGTGACTGCCTTTTTTCCAACTCGATTGGAAAAATGTGGAACAAACTTCCATCCAATATCTCATCCTTGTCAACTCTTCCACTATTTAAAAAACAACTGGAAATGCATCTTAATAAATACTGGCTTTGTTCTTGTACCAACCCTGACTGACCTTTCCTTCTTCCTTTCCACTACCATAACTTCTTCCTTCTCTTTTTCCTGTATCCTGATTGTTCCCCCCTTTTGTATATATATGTAATCTCATATATACTGTACAGCTAAAAAAAAAAAAGGATTAATTCTGTCACATTTGTTTGACAATTTATTATTCATGCTTTGTTTTATCATATTTGTGTATTGCAAGTATTTACTTATTTGATTATTAATCTTATCTTGTAATTGCTATTTCCTCTTACATGTGTATTACATGTACTAACTCAGTTTTGTATATAATCTACTAACTCAATTTTGCATATAATCTTTTCATCTTTGTATTCATCCTTTTATCTTTTTATCCTTTTATGTTTTTGTTTAAACTTGTAATAACCATTGGAGCTTTTCTCCCTGGGCCTCCACTGAAAATGGACATACATCCAGCTGGACTAGCCCGGTCAACAAATGTAAAATAAATAAAATAAATAAAATGCACAGCTCATACCAAGCAACAGGACAGGATTTCAAAAGGTAATGCGAGAGCTGATACAGCTGCAAAGCAGGCAGCTTCAGAAGTATTTCTTTTGAATGAGGAATTACAACCCTCTGAGATTTTAGACTTAGAAATGTTAAAGACAATGCAGACACTTACTACGCAAGTTGAAAAACAAAGATGGGTAAAACGAGGAGCAATTCTCGAAAAAGGGCTGTACATCTCTAAAGATGGAAAACCGATATTGCCATCTAATTTGTTTAGATATGCAGCTTTGCTGAGCCATGGGCAGTGCCATGTCTCAACAGGGGGGATGGTACAGCTGGTGAACCAAATGTTCATGACATATGGATTCTTAAATTACTCTAAAAAATTCTGCTCGATGTGCCACATTTGTAATAAACATCATGCACAAGGGGCGTTAAAGCCCAAGCAAGGGAGTTTCCCTACACCACCATATCCGTTTCATACTATCTGTATGGATTTTATAGAATTGAACAAATGTGAAAATAAGAAGTATTGTCTTGTCATTGTAGATATGTTTTCCAGATGGGTGAAAGCCTTTCCGACTAAAAATCCAGATGCTGCAACCATGGCAAAAGTTCTTGTTAAAGAAATCATCCCTAGATTCCGCATTCCAGAAAGGATCTACAGTGACAACGGCACACACTTCGTAAACCAGACCATACAACAGTTAAGTAAATATTTTTGTATTTCTTTAAAAAATCATTGTGCGTATCACCCACAATCTGCAGGGCTAGTAGAGAGGCATAATGGGATTTTAAAGAGTAAGCTAAGGAAGTTAATAGTAGAAACACAGAGAAATTGGGTGCACTGTCTGCCCCTGGCACTGTTGAGCATGAGTACTGTTCCGAATGCAAAAGGATTGACTCCTTTTGAAAAACTATTTGGAAGGGCTTATTATATACCTCAGTGGAAATCTCTCATGCCCGCAGACCAGGAAGCTGACAGTACACTAGCTGAGTATATGAAAAACCTGTTAAATTCTAAACATTTGTTGCAGTCAAATTCTGTTTCAGATAAAGAACGAACCAGACCGTCAGAAGTGGCAGTGCCCCCGGGTACATGGATCTGGGTGAAGACAGTAAAGAAAAAGAACTGGGCATCACCAAAGTGGGAAGGTCCATATCAGGTGCTTCTGTCGACACCCACTGCAGTCAAGATAGCGGAGCATGCCTCCTGGATCCACCTGACGCACTGCAAACTAGTGAAAAACTTTGAACTGGACAAAAATCTGGTCACATGCCAAGACTGAAAATGATAGAGTCCAGAAGAAACAGGAATGCAGAACAACCCTTTCCTCAGAAGTATTGCATAATCGTCCTGTTAACTGTACTAGTGACAATAATCTTTTTGTTGTGGCCTTTCCTTTTCCCAGCCACACAGACTGAACTGAATAAACATGAAGCGTTACTCATAGACTGGCATCCAAACTTTAACACTTACCAGGCAATTAAATATGTGTATGCTGAGACTTTCAATGTTTCAAATTGCTGGATTTGCATAGCTTTGCCGACAGCATACGGGGGTTATTAATGACTACAGTCCCCTAGGGGTCAATGAGACCTGGGAAAACTTGATTTATGATACCTCAGCCATTACATCACAAGATAAAATAGCATTGCACTTGTCTGTTCCACAAAAAGGAACTGTGTGTTTTTATAGAAATGATACTGTTCAGGTGGGTTGGAGCAATTGCAATGTGACTGTTCCTTATAAATGTTACACTAAAGGTAACAATGTAGATTTTTATTGTAATACAAATTATGATTCATTTCTTGGATTGATGCACAAAACAATTGATGAAGTAAAACATAATTCTGTTCTTTATAAGCAGCTGTCTATAATTGATAGAAAAATGTTTCATGCAGGGCGAGTGTATATTCATAGCAAGGTTACTACTAAAGTAGAGGACTGTTATTTTGTGTGTGGCAGAAAGGCATACAAATGGTTACCTGAGAATTGGTCCGGCAGTTGTTTTTTGGGTTACCTGGTTCCGGCCATACGACACACTGCAGTTTTGCCTCAGGAAAAAATTTGAAATGTCCGAGAGGTCATCAAGAAACCTGTAAATCCAGTGGGACAAATCGGTGTGCATTGGAAAGACCATCATTCTATAGGCAAAGGACTGACACACATGGACTTGAGTGATAGCGTTATATCGTGGGCAGACATAATACCAGCATAAGGTGCAGTGAAATCGATCTGGGAGCTGAGAAAACTGTTGAAACTTCTCGAAGTAATGAGCAACGCAACTTTTTCTGCTCTTGAATTGGTGACTGATGAACTGAATGCCATGAAGACTGTAGTGCTTCAAAACCGCATGGCTCTCGACTTCACCCTAGCGGCGAGATGTGGTACTTGTGCTTTAATCCAAAAAGAATGCTGTTCGTATATTCCTGAGCATAAACACGAGATAGACAATCAACTTGAGGTAATTTAGCAAGTGTCGGCCATGACCAAACCAGGCCCAAACCCACTGACGGACTTTTTCCAGCAATGGTTTGGGGGGTGGGGTACCATCCTAATGAACATCCTGATTGCCATTTGTGTAGGAATGCTCCTATTGGGAGTTTGTGTTTGTTGTGGTATCCCTGCATGAAAAAACTGATTAAAGACTTTATAGACATGTCAGTTTCTGAAACCTTATGTCAAAGTACTGAGTTTGAAGAACTGTTAAAAGATTGAAAATGCTTTCATAAGTTTAAACTGAATGACTCTCTTAACTGCAAATCCTGAGTGGGAAGAGGTTAGGAGAAGAAAACAAACCACTTATGCTTATTTTGAAAGTAGAATAAAAGTATTAATAGGGGGGAAATGTCAGAAAAATATGTATTAATGTGTGTATTAGTAATATGCTTAGTGCATTTAGAGCTTGAAAAGGGTTGACACATTAATTCTATTTCATACTGCATACATCTGTACAAACTGCAGATGCTTTCTGACCTTGTATTGTCAGTTAAAATCTTTGCTTATTTGTGGAAATTTACAGAGAAGCAGATGATTTCTGCCTGTGTTAGGAAAATAATGAGTAGAACAATACTACTTGCATAAATGTTATGAAACTTAGACAAGAAGTTCCGCTTGTGCTGTGAGAAAATACATAGCTGTAGAAGCTACAGATAATTAGAACAAAGCCTGCTTGAAAATATGAACTGCAATCAGTATCTGCTTGTATCTGAGTTAGAAAAGTACCTTGAAATGTAACACTGTACAATAGAAGCCTGTAACTGGTTAGTGCCCACCAAGGCCAGGTTGTTTTTCTCAAAAGTTTCTCACAAGTCTAGTCATGTCAGCAGAAAATCTGAGTAACATCTGCTGTAGAACAATACTGAAAGTTGTGTTTGATTACGTCAGCCATAGAAGGCCATGTCTTGTAAAACAGTATAAGAATAGCATGCTTCCTGTTAGTAGTTGGGCAAAATCCTGTATTTGCATGTTTTTGTCTCCTTGCAGCAAGTTATTAAATGTGCCTTAACTGAACTTTACGTGTATTGGTCTTTGAAGTTTTTTCCTTTGACAAATGTGCTACCCACAAAGTACCTGGGAAGAGATCTGACAAACAATGTGCTACCCACAAAGTACCTTGCAAGAGATCTGACAAACAATGTGCTACCCACAAAGTACCTGGCAAGAGATCTGACAAACAATGTGCTACCCACAAAGTACCTGGCAAGAGATCTGACAAACAATGTTGTTAGAAAAATATGTACTTAGACATATATAGAATGTTAGAAAAATATGTGCTTAGACATATATAAACTGTTAGGGAAATGTGTGCTTAGACATATATAAACTATTAGAAGAATACGTACTCAAACATATATGTAGTGCAAAGTTTGAAAACAGTATAATATGTAATGCATTTAATTCTATTTTACTAGAATTACTGAAGAAATAATCTTTCATGAAGTTATTTGAAGCTTAGCTGTAGTGTAGTTAAAACTCTGACCCTGACAGTAGCTAGCTCAGCAGGCTTATGTCTTTCAGCATTATTATCTGCAGGGTCAGAATTAAATGAATATGTGTACATGTGTATCTTTCTTCCTTCCACCGAGAAGAATGGCCTTGTGAGCACTACCGGAGATAACACCCAGCTGGTGGACAGAGAGACAAAGAAATGTATTAAGAAGACATTCATCCATTGTATTCGAACTAATCCAAGAGCCTTGAATTAGTTACATCCTCGGAAAGACATTGTGACTGACCAGGTGCCTTACAAGGCTGTAATATTCTCATGGGAAAACTTTTTGAAAAAGCATTACATCAGCATTTACTAGTGGACTATAGTGATGTAAAGGCCCTGTGACTGACCACGTCAGTAAGGTGGGCAAAAGCTGATTGTAAAGGGTATATAATTGAAGGTATTTCCTGAATCTAATTAGTCAAAACTCTGTACATGTTTATGTATGGTTTTTTGCCTCCTAATGTACATTAGTAAAAGCAATATTGTTTGAATCTGAGCATCCTGTGTTACTGACTGTCATTTTGAAAAGCCTAATGATTTTTACAGTCTGATTTTAACAATTTATTTAACATTTTGGTCCTTCTAAAAGCCGGAATTCCCTTGGTAAGCTGCAGGTCAGAGTACATAGGTGGTACTGAAAACTGCGCAGGAGAAGTTGCCAGAGTGATCCTTCTCGAGTGAAAAAGACCTCCGACTGAATTGTTGTATGTAAAGAGGCTGTCCACTTTCTGATCTGTGGCCGAAAAGCGGAAAACTGGATCCTAAGAAGTACAGCGGTAAGCGGGAGGCTCAGGTAAGGAGAATTTCCCTCTTTGTCTTTGTTTTAGATCAGGGACCAGGTTACACTGTGCTATTGCTAAGGTTTGTGATAGCAGGGAGAGAGATAGTCGAAGTATTGTATCTTGAGTCATAGATCAGGGAATAACAAAGCAAAGTAAACAGTCATTCTAGACACTACTGTGGATACGGGGAAATAAGATACCACGTGGTACAAGAGAAGGGTTACGTAACAGTCTTTTTAAGACATGGGAAATCAGTGCACTAAGGGGTCGTGAGATCCCCCCCTTACAGATGACGCAAAGTATATGCAATTGCAAAGAGCAGATAATGTGAGATATTTTGCAAAATGGGTCAATAAATATGAATTTGACGGTAAATTAGATAAAATATCACTAGTGAAACTTTTGAAGCAGTTAAAATCTGACGCAGAAGGTCAGGCAAAAAAACAACGACAGTTGGGTGTTCCTCAAGCACATAGGTGGATTGAGGAAGTGAACCGAAGGGAACAGAAAATTAAAAATGCGAAAGCATTATTTTTAGACAAGGAAGATAATAATACAGTAGTAGCAACGGCCCCTCCCCCCCACCTCCTCCGGTACCTTATTCAGAATATGAAGCGGGGGCGGGCTGGACCCCCCCCACGTTATCCTGAGGCAACAGGGGTATTAAAACAACCATTTGTAAGAGAACCTGTTGAAACTAGATCCCGAACACGTAAAACACTTAGAGATGTTCAACTAAGCAGAGATTCATTAGATGAGAGTGAGGAAATCTGTCCATTAATTGAAGTACCAAACCCACAGGCAGGACAGGAAGGCCAGGACTCAACTCTCTTGGTATATAGACCGTGGACACCGGAGGATATCCGGAAAGCTACAGAGGGAATTCCCCATCCAAAGATTAACTTTGAAAAGTTTATACAAGATTTACAGGGTATGAGATTGAGTTACCACTTAAATGGGGAAGAGGTAGAGAAAGTAATTAGACAAATTATAGGTCCGGACTGGCACATGGTTTGCGGCATCTGGAATGCTCGTGACGCGCAACTTAGGCCACTCCTACATAGTGACGCAGAGCTAGATACTAGGTTGAAGGGTCTTACAGACCGCATTACTGAAAAATGGAAACCTAGAGCAGACTGGACTTGTATTAACCAATGCATACAACAAGATAATGAAACAGTAGATGCATACTATGGTAGATTATTAGAATGTTTCAATAACCATAGTGGTATGGCTATTCCTGAAAATCAGAAAAATGATAGCCCATATGAACAACAATTGAAAAAATGCATTTTTAAAAGGTTGCATTGCCCCTATCAGTAGCTTCATCACGAAGCATATGATAGATCATCGAACGAGTAGGCTTCAAACCTTACTAGAGTATGCTAGGCATGCTGAAAGACACTTTAACAGAAAAAAGAAAAAGAAGACGCAGGTCTTCACAGCTGAAGATGGAGCAGAAGTCTTTGTAGTACAGTCAGGTAAAAAGGGTAAGCGAAATACTCAGGGCAACAAACGCTCTGACAGGGACCCAGAGTTCTATGAGGACAGGAAAAAAAGAGGTGAGTGCTTTAACTGCGGGAAGAAAGGACATTTAGCAAGGGATTGCAGGAACAAAGCACCTGCAGAAAAAAAGGATAAAAATGATGAGGATTGACTATATGACAGTCATACTGCTCAGCAGTCATCAGGAGAGACTAATGAGCAGGGAGATAATGTAAATATAATAGAAGAGACAGATGACATACAAACGGATGTAGAGGCTGGGGAAAGTGAAGTTTTGGATTTGGCCTTGTTGAGCTTGGAGCTCTATTTAGCAGACACAAAACCGGAAGTTACACTTCTGGTGGAGGGGAGAGAAGTCAAATTTTTGTGTGATTCAGGGGCATCACGAACTTTGATACACCCTTCAAAGTTACCGGAGCACTCTGAATCACCTGACTACATATTAGTGAAAGCAGCAAACGGACAGCTATACAGGGAACCACTTTCCCATGATATAGCAATAACTGACCCTGTCTCGGGTATGACCCAGAGAAGTAAAATAGTACTTTCTGCAAAATGTCCAATGAATTTATTGGGAAGAGATCTGATGCAGCTTTTTGGCATAGCAGTAGTTCCTACCATGAAGGGTATGGAGGCACAAAGACAAATGGATGCTTTTGTAGTGCGATCGGAGGGTGAAGCCTATTATTGGTACAGCCAGGACCTGGTTACGACCGTCCAGGGCAGTGACCAACGAACTGATGAACGTAGCCATCAGTAAGGTGCCCTCCGACTTTGATCAGCAACATTTGTTACATTGTACTCTATACTATTGTAGCACACCAGGGCCTGATAAGGAATATGAACAAAAATTGTTCAGAAATCCTGCAAATAGATTAGTATTACGGACTTTGTATTGGGATACTGAGGGTAATAGTGTGGTGAGTTGTTCATTACCTCAGGAATTCATGGAATTGTATAAATCCAACAAGCTACCGCATGTCAGTTTAACCAAAAGCAGGAATGTTAGGTGGGTAGATCTGGGTGACAAAGTGACAAGATGGGAGAAACAAACCGACTCAGAATTGTCGGAGCAAGGAGTACAGAAGCAGAAATTAAATTGGCTGACACAGGCACACCCAGCAGTACACTTACAGCAGAGTGAGGACAGCTGATTGGCGTTCTTGTTAGAAGAAGAAGAAAAAACCTTGGGTGATATACCAAGCACTCTTTGGTCAACAGGGAAATCAGATGTAGGGCTTATTCGAACAGCAGGTCCAGTAACTATTACACCAAAATCAGCATTTAGACCACAAAAAAGACAATATCCTTTGAGGAAAGATGCAGAGCAGGGAATCAAACCTATAATAATGGCATTACTTAAGGAAGGGATACTGGTAGAATCTTTGGATTCACCATGTAATACTCCTCTGTTTCCTGTTAAAAAAGCAAACGGGGAATGGCGGATGGTACAAGATTTACAAGCCGTGAATGATGCGGTAATACCTAGGGCACCTACGGTGCCAGACCCACATACTTTATTAAATGACTTGAAGCCACAACAGAAGTATTTCACTGTGGTAGACATAAGCAATGCTTTCTTTTCAATACCTATACACCCTGATAGTCAATATTGGTTTGCGTTTACATTTCAGGGTAAAAGGTATACATATACTCGACTACCACAGGGATATAGTGAAAGTCCAACAATATTCGCACAAGAAATGGCTAGCAACCTGGCGGGATATATTCCACCAGGGGCAGTCAAGTATTACTTTATGTAGACGACATCTTGCTTGCAGCCCCTACCCAGCAGCAATGTAGGGAAGACACAATAGCATTGTTGAAGTTTTTGGCAGAACAAGGGCACAAAGTAAACAAGCACAAATTGCAACTTTGGAAAAAGCAGGTTAAGTACCTGGGATATGTGATATCCAAGGAGGGTAGAACATTAGATGAAGCTAGGAAAACGGCGATTTTGCAAGCACCTAAACCAACTACCAAAAAGGAAATGATGTCCTTTCTGGGAACGACTAATTTTTGTCGAAGTTGGATACCGAATTATGCTTTGGAGATAGCTCCATTGGCTGATTTAATATTTAAAACACCAATGGCAGCACAAGAGATACTACATTGGACACCGGAAGCAGAAACAGCTTTTTGCAGACAAAAACCATTGATAGTTTCATCATTAGTTTTAGGACTTCCGAATTACCATAAGAGATTTTTTCAGACCGTGGATTGTAGGCAGGGATATATGACGTCAGTATTGACGCAACAACATGGCAGTAAGCAACGCCCCATAGCTTACTATTCATCGCAGTTAGATCCGGTGGCACGGTCATTGCCACATTGTGTACAAGCAGTTGTCGCAGCTGCTATGGCAGTACAGGCTTCGCCACAGTGGTGTTATTTCACCCTCTCACTTTGAGAGTGCCTCATGCAGTTGCAATAATTTTACTGCAAGAGAAAATAGCATTTTTATCTCCTGCTAGACACCTTTCTTGTATGACCATACTATTGAGCCAACCTCATATGATAATTGAACGATGCACAACATTAAATCCATCAACATTGCTTCCGACTCCTGTGGATGGCACACCACACAGTTGCCTACAGGAGATGGAACAAATAACTTACCTAGACAAGATCTCACTGATGTGCCTTTAGCTGATGCAGAGGTGACATTTTATGTAGAAGGATCATGTAGAAGGGGCCCTACAGGAAAGAACCTAGTGGGTTATGCAGTAGTAACAGATGTTGAAACTGTAGAAGCACAACCCCTGCAGCATAACTTGTCTGCTCAAGCAGCAGAATTGATAGCTTTAACATCGTGCCTGCACTTTAGCGAAGACAGATGTGTAAACATATATACTGATAGTCAGTATGCTTTCTCTACAGTGCATGTTTTGCGCAACAGTGGAAGAATAGGGGAATGATAACATCCACTGGCAAACCGATTAACCATGCAATTGATTTTGAATCTGTTAGATTCCATTCAGTTACCTACTAAAGTAGCTATTTGTAAATGTGCAGCTCATACTAAACAACAGGATAAGATTTCAAAGGAATGGGCTGATGCAGCTGCAAAGCAAGCTGCCTCAGACCCAGAGACTTTGTTTTCAAATGAGGAATTACAACCTTCTGAGACTTTAGATCTGGAAATGTTGAAAACAATGCAGACATTAACTACAAAAGCAGAGAAGCAGAAGTGGGTTAAACGAGGAGCAATTCTTGAAGAAGGACTGTACATCTCCAAAGAGAGGAAGCCAATATTACCATCTAATTTATTTAGATATGCGGCTTTGTTGAGCCATGGGCAGAGCCATGTCTCAACAGGGGGGATGGTACAGTTAGTTAACAGGACATTCCAAACATATGGATTCACGAATTACACACAAAAATTTTGTGCAGCATGTCATATTTGTAGTAAACATCATGCACAGGAGCATTTAAACCGAAGCGAGGAGTTTCCTACACCACCATATCCGCTCCATACTATTTGTATGGATTTTATAGAACTGAATAAATGTGAAGGAAAGAAATACTGTTTAGTGATCATAGATATGTTTTCAAAATGGGTAGAAGCTTTTCCGACTAGGAATCCGGATGCAGCAACAGTGGCAAAAGCCTTAGTAAAGGAAATTATTCCTAGATTTGGCATACCGGAGAAAATTTATAGTGATAATGGAACACATTTTGTTAATCAGACAATTCAGCAACTTGGGAGATTCTTTGGGATTTCTTTGAAGAACCATTGTGCTTATCACCCCCAGTCAGCAGGACTGGTGGAGAGGTACAATGGGATTTTGAAAAATAAGTTAAGGAAATTGATGAGTGAGACTCAGAAGAATTGGATTTGCTGTCTACCTTTAGCACTGCTGAGCATGAGAACAGTTCCAAATGTAAAGGGTTTGACCCCCTTTGAAGTAGTATTCGGAAGAGCATATTATGTGCCACAGTGGAAAGCCCTCATGCCTGCAGAGCTGGAGGCCGATAGCTCATTAGCCAGTTATATGAAAAGATTGTTAACAAATAAGACTGTTTTGCAGTTGAACTCTTTTTCAGACAAAGAAGAAACAAAACCGGGGTCCTGGATTTGGCTGAAGGTTATTAAGAAAAAGAATTGGACAAGTCCGAAGTGGGAAGGTCCGTACCATGTACTGTTGGCAACGCCTACTGCAGTAAAAGTTGCTGAGAGATCATCCTGGGTTCATCTGACGCACTGTAAACCGCTCAAGGAGTTTAAGTTAGACAAACATTTTGTAACTGATATACCACAGAAACAGGATGGCCAGGGGCAGAGTGTATAGAAATGCAAAACAACCCCAAAGACATTGGTTCACTGGCCTACTGATCATACACCTATTAACCATGTTTGTGGTGACCTTTTTGTTGTTGTGGTTTTTCTTGCATATAACTACAGAAGTGAAACTGATGAAACGTGATGAACTGGCCATAGACTGGCATCCAAACTTTAACACATACCTAGCCATGAAACGTGTATATCTAGAGACTATGAACGTTTCAAACTGCTGGGTTTGTACTGCTATACCTACAGCATATGGGGGACTTTTGATGTCTGCTGTCCCTTTGGGGATAAATGAGACTTGGGAGAATTTATTATTCGACACAGGTACTGTGAGATCACAGGACAAAGTGGCATTGTATTTACCCGTTACACAAAGAGGAATTGTTTGTTTTATTAAAAATGATACACTCCAAGTTGGTTGGAGTAATTGTAACATAACTGTGTCTTACAAATGTTATATAAAAGCTAAAGACCAGAGTACTAGTTGTAGCACGAATTACGATTCGTATTTGAGCTTGATGAAAACAACGTTAAGAGATGTGCAGAAAAATCCTGAAATGTATAAACAGTTATCTGTTATAGACAAGAAAATGTTTCATTCAGAGTTAACCCGCATCAGTACTAAAGTAGAAAATTGTTATTTTGTTTGTGGGAAAAAAGCCTATAAATGGTTACCTGAGAATTGGTCCGGCAGTTGTTTTTTGGGTTATCTGGTTCCAGCCATAAGACATACTGCAGAATTGCCTCTGGGTAAGATACGCAATGTGAGAGATGTAGTTCAACAAGCTGGGAACACGGTCAAGAAACCTACTAATCCAGTGGGTAAGATTGAAGCAAGCTGGAAAGACCAGTCGACTGTGAAAGAAAAAGAAAAATTGACTCATATGGACTTGAGTGACAGTGTCATATCCTGGGCTGGAATATTCCCAGCCTATGGAGCAGTCAAATCGATTTGGGAACTGAGGAAATTGTCAAAACTTCTCGAAGTGATGAGCAATGTGACTTTTTCCGCTCTCGAACTTGTAACTGATGAACTGAATGCAATGAGAACTGTTGTACTACAAAATCGAATGGCTCTTGACTTCACCCTAGCGAGAGGTGGTACGTGCGCGCTTATCAAAGAAGAATGCTGTGCGTATATTCCAGACAACAGACATGAAATAAACGATCACCTAGAGGTAATACAGCAGGTATCAGCAATGGCGGAACCAGGCCCAAACCCACTGACGAACTTTTTCCAGAATCTATTTGGGGGGTGGGGTTCAATCCTAATGAATATTTTGATTGCTATTTGTGTGGTTTTGCTCATAATTGGAGCATGTGTCTGCTGCGGGATACCCTGCATGAAAAGATTAGTTAGAGATTTTGTTGACATATCAGTAACTGAGACTATGTACCAGGACATGGAATTGAATCTGTTGATACCAAGTGAAAGCCTATCTGAAATATAAAACAAATGACTTGCTTAGCTGAAAGTCCTTAAAAAGGAAAAGGCTAAGAAATGAAATGATATTGTTTATGTTTCTAATAGAATGAAATGCATTAACAGGAGGGAGAATGTTAGAAAAATATGTACTTAGACATATATAGAATGTTAGAAAAATATGTGCTTAGACATATATAAACTGTTAGGGAAATGTGTGCTTAGACATATATAAACTATTAGAAGAATACGTACTCAAACATATATGTAGTGCAAAGTTTGAAAACAGTATAATATGTAATGCATTTAATTCTATTTTACTAGAATTACTGAAGAAATAATCTTTCATGAAGTTATTTGAAGCTTAGCTGTAGTGTAGTTAAAACTCTGACCCTGACAGTAGCTAGCTCAGCAGGCTTATGTCTTTCAGCATTATTATTTGCAGGGTCAGAATTAAATGAATATGTGTACATGTGTATCTTTCTTCCTTCCACCGAGAAGAATGGCCTTGTGAGCACTACCGGAGATAACACCCAGCTGGTGGACAGAGAGACAAAAAAATGTATTAAGAAGACATTCATCCATTGTATTCGAAATAATCCAAGAGCCTTGAATTAGTTACATCCTCGGAAAGACATTGTGACTGACCAGGTGCCTTACAAGGCTGTAATATTCTCATGGGAAAACTTTTTGAAAAAGCATTACATCAGCATTTACTAGTGGACTACAGTGATGTAAAGGCCCTGTGACTGACCACGTCAGTAAGGTGGGCAAAAGCTGATTGTAAAGGGTATATAATTGAAGGTATTTCCTGAATCTAATTAGTCAAAACTCTGTACATGTTTATGTATGGTTTTTTGCCTCCTAATGTACATTAGTAAAAGCAATATTGTTTGAGTCTGAGCATCCTGTGTTACTGACTGTCATTTTGAAAAGCCTAATGATTTTTACAGTCTGATTTTAACAATTTATTTAACAAATGTGCTACCCACAAAGTACCTGGCAAGAGATCTGACAAACAATGTGCTATCCACAAAGTACCTGGCAAGAGATCTGACAAACAATGTGCTATCCACAAAGTACCTGGCAAGAGATCTGACAAACAATGTGCTACCCACAAAGTACCTGGCAAGAGATCTGACAAACAATGTGCTACCCACAAAGTACCTGGCAAGAGATCTGACAAACAATGTGCTACCCACAAAGTACCTGGCAAGAGATCTGACAAACAATGTGCTACCCACAAAGTACCTGGAAAGAGATCTGACAAACAACGTGCTACCCACAAAGTACCTGGCAAGAGATCAGACAATGTGCTACCCACAAAGTACCTGGCAAGAGATCAGGCAAACAATGTGCTACCCACAAAGTACCTGACAGGAGATCAGATTGCCAAACACTCATCTGTGGTTGCTGCCATCGGGGAAACTAGCAATATTTTTGGGAGTTTCTGATTATTTAAATTAATTTTAGACTCTCAACAGCTGCAAGTATGAATTTATTATTGGTAAAAGCAATTAGGACACAACAATGTGGAAGAAGAGGGAAGTAAGTTATACATAAAGATGAATTATACAGTTTTCACCCTTATCAGTTAGTGAATCTGTGTTCTCTGTGGTTTCTGAAGTGAATCTGAAAATACAGGTGCTGTACATTTCAGCTGTCCAGTAACAGGCTTTCAGCAGGATATTGCACAGTGTGAAGTCATATTGGTTACTTAATAGTCATGAACATCATTTGTATGATACTGTCTTGATCGGAGTTTTATATATATATATATATATATATATATATATATATATATATATATATATATATATACCTACAAAAGCCATGTAATGTACTCAATGGATGCACAATTTTGTATTTAACAGTATCAGTGTGTGAGGACTTGCTCCTCCATCTTGAGTATGGTAAAGTACTATGATTTCTAATGCTCAAAGCCCCACACATGACATAGGATCATAAGAAGTAACTAGGCATCGACCAGGAGGTCATTTCAACCCTAGCCTGTTCATGTCAGTGTAATACCATAGATACTCTTGTCAATACCCAGGATTGTATTTAGTAATGACTCGCCATGTCCAGGAGGGTTGTATGCACTATCACCAGTAAGAATTTATGGTGCTCCATCCACTCATCCAGGTTCCTTTTGAACAGTGTCAGAGAGGTTCTCTGCTTCAAATGAATTGGCAGCCTATTCCAAAGATGCAGCAGTCACTGGGAGACAGATCTGTCCATCCAGCACATCCTATTCAAGTCACAAGCCATTTTTAAGTCCCTGGAATGGGTAGCTCTAGTCCTGTTTGATTTATGCATGTGCAGCAGATTCATTAGGTTTTGGTCAGAGATTGCTATGTAAGTCAGGCTATATGATACAGAGTGTAGTGACAGGGACTTTAGTTGGTCTGTGTAAGGCATGTGTTGGAGTCCCTTTATCTTCTTTGTTAGAAATCTCTGAAGTCTCTACAATTGCTGCAGATGCTTTGTATGGTACATACCAAAAGGGGTGTTATACTCAATTATGAGCTTGATTAGTGACAAGTATAGAGGGGTTATAACCTCCTTTGCTCTAGAGGTGATGCCTTTGCTAATCATATGTGCCACATAGGAAGCCTTTCTTTCTATAGTAGACTCACAGTGGTCAAAATTAAGGTTGCAGTCTGCTTGTGATCCCAGATCCCTTGCCACTTTGTTGTTTACATAGGATATTGTTTTTAATTTCATAGTGTGAAGGTACATTATTTTTACCAAAGGGAATGATGATGAATTTCTTTGCATTCAGTTTGAGACTGTGACTAAGACACCAGTTGATAGCATAAGACCCTCCTGAAGTATACTGACATAATTTGGGGATTCAATAATTGCACCCACTTTGCAGTCATCCACAAACTTGGCCAGCCACAGCCCCTTAGTTTTGGCCTGAACTTCTGAGAAGTATATACTAAACAGTAGAGGGACAGCACTGACCCTTGTGGCACCCCACTGGTGACAGCTCTGCTGGTTGATGTGGAGATACCCACTTTGATAGTATGTGACCAGTTTGTGAGTCAGTTGGCAACCCATCTTACAACAAAGGTTTTAACATTCAATTTGCTAAATTTATTGGTAATGCCTGAATATGGGAGTGTGAGTGTGTCAAAGGTATTTGACAAGTCTAGGTATGCTGTGTGCACAGATTTGCCCTTGTCAATAGCCCCGGTCACATTTTCAAAGAAATCCAACAGGTTTAACAGTAAGGATCTGCTGTTGATGAAGCCAAATTGGGTCAGATCCAGGGTTTGGAGGTTGCCTATGTCTTTATTTATGAGGTCCATGATGATACGTTCCATGGCCTTACAGATGAGGCTGATCAGACTTATGGGTCTATAATTCCCCTGGTCTGTTGCTAGGCCACCTTTTTGGAGGGGAATAACTGTTACTGTTCTTCATTCCACAGGAACAAAGCCTGTGGATAGGCTATGATTGAATAGGGTACTTAGTGGTGATGCTAGTTCATGTTCTAGTTTGTTTAGAAGATAGCCTGGGATGCCGTCTGGTCCCATAGAGGCTATGTTATTGCCTTAGACAAGGCTTTAATGACCTGCTCTTTGGATATGTAGGGCGGGGGAGAGTTGAAGGCAGGGTTTGTGATAAGTTTGGAGGGGATAGGCAGTGAATATTTCACCAAATCTGTCCACTAGCAGGTTTGCTATCTCTACAGGATCAGTATGTGTGATACCATTAGTCACTAGTTCAGTACATGCTTGGGTCCTTCCTTTTAGGTTACGTACGTAGCTGTAAAAGGCCTTATGGCTATTCTTGGATGTAATTGCTAGGTTTATCTCAAAGTTACTCTCAGAGGATTTGACATGTTGCCTTATTAGCCTGTTGAGGCTGAGGCAGGTGCTTTTCCATTGCTGGGGCCTCACCTTAGTTTTCTTAGACAGAAACATTTTGCATTTGTTGTAAAGATTTTGATGCTGGATGTCCACTACGATGGCTTGTTTTTACTTGGGGCTCTGACTTTGATTCGTTTTGGATCAGCTGAGTCTATACACTTATACAAGTGATTGTATGGGGCTTCAGTGTAAGCTTTGGTGAAGTCACCACTTCTAGCTGGTGGTGGGGCTTGGAATGCATTTATACCTTTTCCTAGGAGGGTATAGTTTGTCTTGGTAAAATTTTTTAGTCTGACTTCGCTCTTTGTGAGTTTGGTGCTACTGCCAGTTTAAAGACAACTGACGTGTGGTCAGATTTAACTAATGAGGGTCCGACAGTTGTGGTGGTGCATCTGTTTGTCATGTTAGTGAAGACCAGATTTAGTATGTTTGTTCCTCTTGTTGGAGTAACAATTTGTTCGAGGGCATTTGAGTTCGAGTCAACGAACTTTTGTGCAAGTGAGTTAGAGCTAGAGTAGGTTTCCCAGTTGGTGAGATAATTGAAATCCCCCATGATCAGAGTGTTTGGCAATATTTGGGTTGACTCTAGTTTGGTCAAATAGGCCTCATACACATCATGATTCATGGAGGGGAATCTATAACTAGCTATGACTTGAATAGGGATCTTACTACAGTAATGTGAACTTGGCGTAACAGTCTAACTAGTCAGGAGTTGAATTTATCCCTAATATAGATAGAAACACCACCTCGTTTGGTTCTCACACATTCATCTTGCTGTCTGAAGGTGTGGAAGGCATTGTAGCCTTGCAAGGCTGGGGTACTGTCTGAAGGCTTGAACCAGGTTCCTGTGACTGTACAGACATCTACATCTTCTAGTTATAGAAGCTTCCAGGGTGTGCAGTTTTTGGTTTAAGCTCCTAGCGTTTAGCAGCATAACCCTTATTTTTTATGACTGGCAATTTTCAAGTTGGAAATTTTGTTTATGAGACCTTACCTAAAAATTACACTATGGGGGGGGGGGGGTTGGCAAGAGCCTTTCCCAGCAGCTGAAAGCCTAGTGGTGCCAGATGCAAACCATCTCTGGTAAAGCAGCGAGGTTTGTTGACCATGTCATTCCAGGCTGACAGAAAATGGATCTCCTTTGAATGACACCATAAACTAAGCCAATGTTTCATTCCTTCCATTCCAGAATATTAGATGACTTTGTGAGTCCTCCAAAATGGTGTAGATTATACATGTTGGAATTAGTGGTAAAGTTTTACTATACGCTCAAAAATATATTGCATGGCACTGATCATTCAACTACAAGCAGTCTAGATAGGATGGTCTGTGTTTGGGGTATTACACCTAGGAGCTACTGGCTGACCTAAATGAAAATTTTTCTTAAACAAACTAATAAAAAATACTGTTTCCTATGGCTCTCAGCTTAGCACCATTCATGTGTAAAAAGCAAATATACAACGACCCCTCCATTAATATTCCAAAACGTGCACGCTGATTGGTCAGCATGCATGTTGTAAATCAGACTTATACTAATGGAAAAAGGTCCGGTCACCCAGACTTTTTTCTTTAGTATAAGTCTTTTTTATTTTTTTTTACAGCAACAGAGAACGCAAGAAGTAACGGAGATCTTCCTTTCTCTGTTGTTTTTTTTAAAGCTGTCTCACTATGTTAAATGGGTTTAACATAGCGAGACAGCTTTAAAAAAAGCAACAGAGATTCTCCATTTCTTTTTTTAAAGCTGTCTCGCAATGTTAAACTCCTTTAACATAGCGGGACACTTCGTAAAAAGCAATGGAGATCTTGCTTTCTCCGTTGCTTCCACCTACAGCTCTGATGCATACGCATGCGCAGTACATCAGAACTGCCGCAGAATACCAGACAGCTGCGAAAGGGCAGCATGGAGGCATTATACAATGCCATTATTTAAGAAAAGTAAGTATTTTTTTTCTTAAATAATGTCATTGTGTAATAGCAATAACCCACTTCTGGGTGGTAATGCTGATTTACCCACAGTTGTTTTTTGGCCACTCGGGCTTCCTCGTGACCAAACCACACCAACTGTGGGTAAATCCAGCATTACCCACACCCAGGCGTGGGTTATTGTTTAAATAACAGCTTTCCTCTAATAAGATTAAACAGAACCAAACATAACTTTGAAAGAAACAAAATAAGAAGTGCACAAAACCATCAATTACAGTTTTAGATTATTACAGACAAAACAAAAAATAATAAGGCAATGCACAGTACTGATAAATAGAACAAATACTAAGTGACTGAATCTAGAGTTCTGCTGAAAGCAGTAATTAAAATTGCTTTAAACTGATTGTTTAAAATAATGCTTTCTTCAAAGTACAGTATCAATTTTCTTAAGCAGGAAATGTTTGTCATTTGTTTTAAAACTGAACTTGCACTTAAAATACTCTTAGAATATTTTTTTTATTGCTACAGCACCCTAGCTCTGGCATGTGCTTTGGGCTTGATTTATGAGAACACTTGCCAAGATATACATTCACTAGATTTCACAACCCAGAAACTGAGCTATTGCAACTGTACTGTGCCACCTAGTGGTGCTTTTAAAATATACACAATTTTAGTATAGCAGGAACTCAACTACTGCAACACTTTCAGGGATTACTTATTCTATGAATATTAGTGACTCCTGAGTCCTGACTTAATAATGCATAATAATTTAGCTGATTCTGCATTAACATTTCACCCTTTGATCATACCTTTCAACCTTAATAGAAGAATTAGGGACAATTCCATAAAATAATGATGAACAAAGGCCCAAAATCAGGGTTAAATTTAAAATATTTCTGTTATATTTGGAAAGTTGCTAAAATAACAGGTTTCATATTAACATATATTATCTGAAAAACATGAAGTGCGAAAGTCAAAAATATATCATTATTTAGGTACTATAATCCTTAACAGTTTGCTAGAAAACCACTAATTTATGCACAACAAATCAAAAATATTGCAGAAATCTGCCATCTGGGACATTCTGTGAGATTAGAGACAGTTGAGAGCTATACGTTGAAATGCATGGGACATTTTAACTTGTACCGACATATAATTTATCTATAAGTAATCTAGTTCTAATTTGATATCAAAGGATAGATCATTCCATAGAACTGGAGCCCTAATAAAGAGATATCCTAATCTCCAGATTTAATTTGAATTACACGGTATCTGGGGTGGGGGTGGGGATGGGGCTGGCGGTGGGGGGACACACAGTAGTGGATTGACTGCTAAGATCTGCTGTTATTAGTAGTTTGTATAAAAGCAATACCAACTCCTAAAGTGAGGTATTTGTCACATAGGTAATACAAGAATGCAAATGCATAGGTTTACTAAATTACCAATGTGATGCAGGTAAATTTCAATGCAAATGCATAGGTTTACCAAAATTACCAACATGAAGCCTAAATCTCAATGAAAATGCATAGGTTTACTAAAATTACCAACGTTAAGCAGGTAAATTTCAGTGCAAATGCATAAGTTCACTAAAATTACCATTCTGAAGCAGGTAAATTTCAATGCAAATGCAGACGTTTACTAAAATTACCAATGTGAAGCAGGTACATTTCAATGCAAATGTAGAGGTTTACTAAAATTACCAATGCGAAGCAGATAAATTTCAATGCAAATGCAGAGGATTACTAAAATTACCAATGTGAAGCAGGTAACTTTCAATGCAAATGCAGAGGATTACTAAAATTACCAATGTGAAGCAGGTAAATTTCATCAGGTCGTGGATAGTTACAGCAGCTGCTTGACTTATACCACCCACTCAGGTGAGTCAGGCAGCATCAGTACTGTAGCTAGATGTACTATGTTATGCGTTACAGCAGCTGCTTGACTTATACCACCCACTCAGGTGAGTCAGGCAGCATCAGTACTGTAGCTAGATGTACTATGTTATCAGCAGCTGCTTGACTTATACCACCCACTCAGGTGAGTCAGGCAGCATCAGTACTGTAGCTAGATGTACTATGTTATGCGTTACAGCAGCTGCTTGACTTATACCACCCACTCAGGTGAGTCAGGCAGCATCAGTACTGTAGCTAGATGTACTATGTTATGCGTTACAGCAGCTGCTTGACTTATACCACCCACTCAGGTGAGTCAGGCAGCATCAGTACTGTAGCTAGATGTACTATGTTATGCTGCTTAGCAGACAGCAAACGCACTGGTACGACATGGAGGCCATGACCTCTGGCTTTGTGTATTTCCCCATGTGGTAATAAGGATGCACATCCAGCATGCAGGTGCCCACCATCACTGAAAGTGAAGAATACAGTGGCACTCAGTATCCTGGCCACTAGAAACCTCAAGACGTCTATGGTGGATGCCACAGTTATTTTTAAGTCTCAATGAGCAGGATCCTAGAACAATTTGTGGACTGCATGATATGTTATGCAGAAGATTTAATTAGATATAGCTAAGAATACTGCAGACAGGACTCCGGTCATGTGTGGATTCCATTCAAATAGCAGGAAATGTCAGCATCATTAGTACAACTGATTGCATCCATGTGGAAATCAGCATTTTTCATTTGCTCAGGATTTCACTGTCAATGTGTGAGCAGTATATGGCCATTGTACATACCTTTCACTATTTGAGCATTAGAAATCATGGCACTGGCCTGTTAAAATCATAGCAGCGGATGAAAAAATACCAGGTTCATAAGATCCTTAAACACTACAGTACATGTGGTTAAGGTCAAGGAATCTTTGTACAGGCTTACTTCATTTATATAATATTGTTTGCATAATTAACCATGTCCAACTTTGTGAACAAAATTGACAAAGCTATATGGAGTAAGGCTAAATCCGATGGCAAAATGATAGTGATATGCCTAAATAAGAGATGAAAAGCTTGCTATTGTCTCTGAAATACAAATAAGTGCTCCAACATCTGAGTATCCATCATGCTGAGCACACGTGGTTTGGGTTTGACCTCCAGCATGCATTTCAGAGAGACACCATTCCAAAGTAAGACTTGTTGGCTGACACATACCTTCTACAGTCATTGTTACTCCCACCAGTGCAGGTGCTCATGAGAGAGGCAGGAAATTACTGTAACATGGCATGTCAACAGTAAGTACTACCGACAAACAAGAGGTCTCTTGTCAACAAGGGCCATTGTATGCCAATCTCATCCAAAAAAATACAGTACTAACATGGACAAGCAAAAGAAATATCCGTTAGTCCTCACTAAAATATAACAGCTACATGAGCAAGCTAAAGAAATACCCCTTAGTCTACAATATGATTCCTTACAACTGTAATACCATAGAATGAATAGGTTTAGAGGGCACTATATGAGGGAGAAAACACAACAATAATTATGAAATAACGCAATTGAGTCACTTCTCAAAATTCTACCTGTGTCCAAATCTTACTCTTTATGGATACCACAAAATAGACTGACTGAATTATTTACATTTTTAGTTATTTCATATACAAACTTTGAAACAGCATGGTGGCCAGGACTGAATCCTGAGGCAACCCATTAATAGGTGGTTCTCTGGTGGACAAAACTTCTTGCTTACTCCAGTCATTAGTGGTCATCTGGTGGACAAAATGCTCTAGAAAGAGAGTAGAAATTATAGTCAATCAATAGAGTGACCAGGAATGAAAGGGTCAATCCCACTCCTTTGACAAAAGAAACAATATTGAATGAAGTACAAAGCATGAAAGTGGACAAGGCTACAGGATCTGATGAGATTCACTCTAGAATTCTAATGGAATTGGGTGGGGAGCTGACAGAAACATCAACTAATATTTTAACAAGTCATGAGAAGAGGCAGCAGAAGTTCCTGAAGACAAAACTGGGCAAATTTGATTCTGTTTGACAAGAAAGTAAGCAAGGCAGATGCTGAAACAGATATGTATCACTGTGATCAGTGTCTAAAGGCTGTATTAACTCTATCTAAACAAATGTATTCCTGTAAAGAAGAGATGACCATGGAGAGACAAGATATAGCATTGTGATCATTATGCTTTGGCAAGAGCTCCTTTGTGATACCCATTAGTGAGAAACAATACCTAATAATAGGGCAGAAGAATAGTTCACTTTTCCTTGCATGATTGCAAATATTATTTGATGTAGTGTAGTCACGTGGAGGGAAGGTTTTACATATTCATGTTTTGCAGTTCATTATTTTATTAATAAGTATTTTATTACAGAAGAAATATGATTATGGGAAGGCCTGATGCTTTTACATGGACTGCTCAGCATCTGGAACCTATATTAATGTTAGTCTAAAAATGCTTACCTGGAACAATGATTATGGGGAAGCAATTGAAAGAATGCTTAAATACCAACTGTTTCACCTGTACTCAATAATGAGAAGTAAATGCCTAATGGGGGCAAAAGGAAAATATGACTTTATTTTTATGATTAAGAATAGCAGTTTTTGTGTATATGTTAATGTTATGGTACTATAGAACACCATGACTGCCCAATGATGTTGGTCTTTGTATGGCTCAATACAGTATTCATTCAACTTTGCAAAATGCACATCAGGTGTGAGTAAAGCACAACATCCAAGGGCTATTGTTAATTTTACCATTGAAATTTTCCTGGTAAAAATGATAATCAGGAAAACATACAGCATTATGTGCCTAAGCACTCTTCTTAGAAAACACTCGAAAGTCAAAAGTAAAAAAAATCAATATGCAAGATGAAGAATTCAGTTTATTTTATGTGATTGCAGGCATCATTTAGTGCAGTATTACTGGATGTGAATGTAGAAACTGACATATTTATACTTAGCAGTTCACAGATTATGTTACTGAAATAACAGAAATGTTTTACTGAAGAAGAAATAAAATTATTATAAGTACACGTCATGTACCATTATGGTCTTGATGCTGTCAGAAGTGTCGTTAAACATTTTGAGATTGTATTAATTCGATCAAGTACATGTACACTTGGGGAAAAGATGATATTGTGGAAGTAATACACAACATTAGGGCCTTCATTGTTTGATAAGCACTTTTCTTTGATACTTGATGGTTTCAAGAGAAGCAATAATCAAATTTAAACAAAAAAATAAATCATCCAGTGAATTGAACCAGTGCAATGCAACTAAAAAACAAAATCAAGCAATGAAATAGAACCATCCACTGTGTATCGCAGAAAAGAAAGTAACACTAAAAACGATAACAAAATCAACTTTTAATACAAAACAATAAAACAAAGTAAGCCCTTTCACTGAACAACTTCCACTTACTCATACCATAAAAAAGTAAAAGCATTCACAGCTTTAAAAATAGCTATTAACCAATCATAACAAAGATTAAATCACACGGCAAATTAAAGATACAAAATATCACCTAAGCAATCTATGTAACTTCGGCACTGGTGTTAAAGAGACCCTGCTGTTTAACCCTTTACTTTTATCAGCTTGGAAGTGTAAAATCCAATAAAGTTCCCTGTATTCAGTATTAGTTGGAAGATCACCTAGCCTGAAATCTTCAAACATTTTCTCAATGACCATAAACTTAAAGGAATGTGGACCACTCATTTCTAAAGCATATTTCGCTAAGGGATTTTTATCACTCCCATTCTTTTTTATCACTCCCATTCTTGATATCCCTTACATGTTCCCTCTTTCTCTCCATGAGGCTACGATTGGTCTTTCTAATATAAAAATATTACTGTGTGCTAACTAAATCACATGTTTGGTATTGCAGTCTTTCTTAACTTTAAATTCAAATCTTTCACCAGTATTGGGATGAGCAAAACAGCCATTGCTATTTACATAATGGCAGAAATTACAGTTCCCACAAGGAAATGTTCCTGTAAGCTGTTCATTGCAATGTCTTCCTTTATCATACCATAAAAATTATTTGATAGATTTCTTGTTTATAAATCTAAACATATGTTTTGTGCCAATCAATCCATTGATCTTAGGATCGGACATCAAAATATGTTAGTTATTACTGATAATTCAGCAAATACTACCAATATTTCTAGGTTAGTGTAAGGTGACAGGGGCTGTATCTTTAATTTGTTTGCCATATGATTTGATCTTTATGATTGGTTAATAGCTATTTTTAAAGCTGTGAATGTTTTTACTTTTTTATGGTCTGAGTAAGCAGAAGTTGTTCTGTGAAAGCACTTAACTTTGATTTATTGTTTTGTATTAAAAGTTGATTTTTTATTGCTTTTAGTGTTACGTTCTTTTCTGCCATGCACAATGGATGTTTCTATTTTATTGTTCAATAATCAAATTTAGGCAAAAAGATGATTACACTTTGTTTTACATAACTGCAAATATAATTCATTGTGGTGTTTGCATATGGATATATCCTATCATATATTATTGTGGTTCATTTTTTTTTTATAATGAAAGTGTTTTATTGCAGAAAATAGATGAACATGGGGAAACAATATACACTATTATTGTCTTAGTACTTTTACAAGCACTGTTCCTCTTTGATTTCAGATACTGAAAAGTAATAATCAGATAAAGGGAATATAAATATTTTACTTACTTTCACATGATTAAAATATAATTTGGACTGATGCTTGCATACGGGTGTTATAGTACTCCGGAACACCTTGAATTAATGCTGGTCTGGAGGATCTATTGATTCATAATGCAAATGTGTTTGTTAATGTTGATTTTGGGAAAGCAAAATAAATGAACGTGGTCTTCAATTGTTCAAAGTGACTCTTCTCTGATACCCAATAATGAAATACAAGCAAAAAGAATATTTTACATGCCTGTAAACATCAGTGATTAACTGCATTATTTGTGTCTGGTTAGAAAGAGACAGGCAGCTTCCCCAGTTTGAAGGAATACGCATCAGCTGATGGGAAGGACTACTTGGCCAACATTGCCTTTCATTTTCCTTCTAATTTGATAAGGGTTACTTCAAAGCAAGTTAACAAAACTTTGCAGTATTCCAATCACTAGGCCAGGGACTGTGGTTATGTTTCCAGATACTATGAACCTAGAACAAACAATTCAACTGCTAAAGAAAATCATGAAACTCGTTATAAAATTAATGCAATTTTCTAGGGGACTACACCTCAACACTATTAACATTGAGGGCTACATCCTTTCATGCTACTAACTATTGGTGCTGCATTTTTGTAGTGAACATCTATTGTCTTTAGTTCATACTTTACAGTTTATAACAAATTCCTCTACAACATTCTCTAACAGTCTACAGCACTAGTTTCTAACCTGGATAAACACCAATCCCAGTATATCAATTCTTTGTTTATACTTTCAGAGTAGGCCCTGTGAAAATATTTAGCTGTTGCTGTACTTCGTTTGGGTTTTGCACCGGCTATCTCAGTTCCTAAATTTATACTTGAATGAGTTGAATGATCAGGTTGAGGCCTTGATGAATGAAACCTAACAGTAATTTTCACTAACCCAAACTATATAAAGCATACTGTCTCCTTTACATACCTCTCAACTTCTAAGTGCAATAAATATGGACAAGCCAAAAATAATGTTAGGGTAAAGTCCCAAAATCAGGGACATATTTTAAATGTTGCTCTTACAAACTTAGAAAGTTGCTAGAATAACATGTTTTACATTAGTATACATTTTCTGAATGATATAAAGTCTGACAGTCAAATGTATGTCATTATTTAATGACTTCAGTCCTCAATGATTTGCCAGAAAACCCAAATTTTATGATGAACAGGCTAAAAATGTGAGGCAAAAGTCTAGACAGTTGAGAGGTATGCCCCTTTGGTAAATTTGTAAAATAAAATCTGGACGTAGATGTTTCAGCATACATTGTTTGGTTTCCTGCATATTAAATTTTCTCATTCAGTATCCTGGAAATTTAAATCCCCAGTAACTGAAGGTAGTTCAGAGTAGGGGAGATAATCTGAGATTCTATAGCCGTTGAATTATCTTCACTCATTTTTCCCCAAGGTATGCATACTAAGGCTGCTTCTTTGGCGTAGAGGGATAAAGCCCTGACTATGGCCCAGGTGGCCCAAGTTCACTTAGTGGCTCTGGCAAATGATGGGAGTGGCAGAGAAGGGATGGGCATGCCTGTCCTTGGTAGGATGGTGCTCCCTAAGGGGAGGTATGATCTAAAAATGGGAGTTGCCCTCAGATATAGTTGAGTATAGATGGTAGGGAAAAGGAGTGGGTAGGGCATATGAAAGACACTCCCTTGGACAGAAGCACAGATGGCAGGGCCCCCAGGATGCTCTTTGGATTCATGACTGGCCCCAGCAATACCAGAGTAGTCTGGGGGAATAAGAGGATCTCTGGTAGATCTGGTGTAGATGAACGGCACTGGGGGACAGGCTAGTACAATGAGGTACAAGGGGACTGAAAACAAAGGTATGCGTATTAAGCTCCAGAGTCTATTATTTTCTGTTTTTTGCTTACACCCTGTGATGTTCTAGTTACCTTTGTCTAGACTGCATAATCCTGTGCCCTCCAGAGGTTGTGGTTTGGGCACAGTACTCCAGAGTGGGTCACACTAGTTGTGCAGTAATGGCTGACATCTACTTGTAATTCCTCTTACTGGGTATTACGTAGATTCTTCATTCTTCCTTATCAAAGTTTCACACTTTCTGCTTTTTACATTCAGGCTTGTTTTGTTGTTTACATCGCACTTCAGCGATGTAAAGAGCTGTCTGGATTAGGATCATAGGTTGTTAGTAGGCAATAATCCAGCCTTTATAAGTCTAACCACTGTAATTCTCTTGGTATGTCCATCTAGTTACTCACCCTGCACATAATCGACCAGATTAATTTGCAGTTTCTTAACCATTTGCCTGAGATAGATTTGAAAATACTGAGGGATATGCTTTGCTTTACAGAAAATAGGAGGCTTATTTATGCTGCAGTTTAGATTTAGGTCCCTTAACTTCTCATTTGTGCTACTACCAGTTTTATGGTTATATAGTAGACCAAGCAGGATGGGGTCATTTATGGCTTTGTAGGCCAGTTGTAGGGTACTTCTGTATGAAACAAAGCTTTTAGATGGCTTGGGTAACTTAGGGAGCTGAAGCCTGATTTTTTTTTAGTGAGGAATCACTAAGGTTTTCCATGTTGGATTAGGTCTTTGGACAGGTATATGCAGAAGGGCGCAATGTATTCTAGAATAGACCTGATAAGGGATGAAGAGAGGAAAATGCTGACCTCTTTTGACCAAGAGGAGATCCCCTTAGCAATCAACTGGGTTAGACAGGAAGCATTTCTACTGACAGATAATGGACAGTGATCAAAGAAAACCTCATTATCCATGAAGGTGCCACCTCCTCTTCAGTTGGTCAAGGAGAAATTCCTCAAGCATCAGTTACCAAAAGCAAAAAAAAAAAAAAACAGTGTGATTTGTAAGTCACTGTAGGCAATGATTCCTTTCTTTTGGAGATTTCTCTCTTCTTTGAGTTTTTGTAGCTTTCAAGTTCATTTATATATATATATATATATATATATATATATATATATATATATATATATATGTTAGTGAGGGGTGTAGAAGGCTGTCAGTTTTGGCATTCAAATTTAGGCCATGATCCTGACCTCACAAATATGTTAGATAGAGGACCTCTTTGAAGATCCAAGTGTCTTCACGGATTCTTTTCACAGATGCATTTCTTCACAGAGTGTGTGCAAGCTAGCATGCTCTTCATTGTTCTTACAGCATTAGCAAATCCCTTGTTATAATTTCTACCTTGAATGGCATATCAATCACTTTACAATGTTATGATTTCACTTTATTTATTTTATTTAAATTTAACTGGGTAGGTGAGCTGGTCCAATAGTCCTTTTCAGCCACAACCCAAATCAAAGGCAGTAGAATACAATCAGGTTCATATTAAACATTTTGCAGAGATTATTCAGCTGAAACTACAAATTAAGTCCATCACATTTACAATTACACTAAAAACATTTAGTCGTCAGTTAATTTTCAGAGACTGTAGTCATTTTAAAGTAATTCTAGCTACAAAAAATATTATTGCCATGAGTTAGTTTCAACATAGATTTAGTTACAGTGTTGTAGTAGGAGAAATTCACACTAAAATGGATTCATACATGCTTAAATGGAAATGTATGACTTACATAGTTCATAGGTTCATAAGTTCATGGGTGTGTACTAGGCTAATGGCCCTGGAGCCTTTACAAGCCTAGCCCATAAGATTACCCTGACATCGTGCCACTCAACCTTAGTTTCCAGTGCTTCTGTCGAGTAGTGCCACTGGAGTGATCCCCAGGGTGAATTTTCTATTTCCCATCCACTCATCAAGATTTCTCTTGAAGACGGCCAGTGAGGTGCTCTGTTTGACATGTATGGGAAGCCTATTCCAGAGCATGGGCAGTCTCTGGGTTATGAACCTGTCCCTCCAGCATGTACTGTTGATTTTGGTAATGAGGTTGAGGTCTCTGGAGCATGTGATGTAGAGGAATTAGGATTTCTTTAGATGTTGCATTGCTAATAGGCTGGGTCAGACATGACTTTGTAAGTCAATCAGAGATCGTCTCTACGTAGGCGATATGAGACAGAGAATAGTTGGAGTTTTTTGAGTCTGTCATTATAGGACAAGTGTTTAAGGCCTAGGATCCTCTTTGTGAGGTACTTTTGCAGCCTCTCCAGTTGTTGCAGGTGTCTAGTGAGGTACATACCAAATGGGTCATTGTACTCGATGATTGGCCTAATGAGGAAAGAGTAGAGGGTGACAATGACCTCTTTCTTCCTGGATGCAAAACCCTTAGTAATGAGATGTGCCACATAGAAGGACTTTCTGACCACAGCGGCAGTGGTCAAAAGAGAGACTGCTGTCAACCTGTGTTTCCAGATCTGTTATAACACCTTCTGTGTTCAGTGGACTACCAAAGATGTGGTAGTTCATGGGAACTGGGTTTTTCCCAGTTAGTTTTGTGATTCACAGAAATACATTGACTATCATGGAATTGGAGAAACTTCTCTTTACTTAACAGTTAGGAGACATACTTTTAGTTACAATGAAGTATTCTTGCCTGATGTTCATCAACACCCCTTCCAACCAACTGTCCCATTCATCCCTGGGCCTCCATCACCAAGGAAGAGCATTAGTTGGGAGGGACTATGATGTAAGTAGCCATCAGGGATGGTTTGAACTTTTGGATTTTGCCCTATTTCCTTTTGCACACCCCATGATAGCCCTTGGATGGGACATGTAATGGGCATAAGTACTTCACTGGTCCTCTCTTTTACAAAGGGATTATGTCAGCAGAGCTTCCCTGCAACCTACAGGAGAGGCTCTGGGGTTATTCCTCCAGTCTCCACCGGGGAAATCAATCAGTGCACATAGACCCATGAGCACCTACCCCTAGGATGGGTATGCCCACCCTCTCTCCCTGGGCTGTCAATCTCCCTGGGCTGTCACTCTCCCAGTCATCTATTTGAACTTGGGTCTCTTAGCTTTATCCCTCCACAAGTACAGGCAGACAGTATAACTTTAAACTTGGAGAGGAATATTACTTCCCACAGAATTTCAAACAAAAACTGTAAAAGCATGAACATTTATAAGGAAACTGGTACATCTGCAGTAACCATCTTTCATCAGTCAGTCTTTATCATCCGTGTCTCCTCAACAAGGCAGTCTTTATCAACATTGACAAACAGGTCTGACAAAGATTTGTAGGATTGCATTACTTACCTTATTTAAGTTTAGGTGCAGCACATCTGTAGTCTGTTTGAGGTACACACTGTAATTTGGTTACCCGGTCAAAGAAATGCAGTGGTTTTAACTGATGTGAGTCAACCACTGTGTTTATCTACTTCCATGATGCTTTACCTCAAAGTCCACTAGGTACTGAATGCTAATTTTATTTACTAATCATACTGCTCCCTAGTACCTAGGTAGACATTTTAGGTGTCTGCCATTAACTGTCTTGGTGTTGATCTCATTTTTGAAGGTCAGTTACTGCTATCCTTTAGTTTTTTCATGCCCAACATTCCTCCCCACATCTGTTGCATCTTAGCAAGTGGCATACCTCTCAACCTCTTAAAGCAGAAAATCTGGACTTGATAGAATAATAGGTTTTGCATTAGCATGAATTTTCTGAAGGATGTGAAGTCTTAAACTCAAATGTTTGTCATTATTCAATGATACAGTTGAGAGGTATGGCAAGTGGTGTTTCTGGCTATTGTCTTTGTTCTGTAAGAATTCTGGTTTGAATCCATTCAGGTACTGAATTTTAAGTATCGTTTCAGAATCTTTCTTTTATTTCCTGTGAATGAGCCAGTGCCATCTCCCCTTATCAGACTTGGTTTAGTTCGCTCTTTTTTACACTTTGCATCTATGGAGAAAACTGCATTTTTTAACATTTCAGCATTTTTCACTTTTATCCTGCTCTCACTACCTTTTCCTTTTAGTACTCCTACCTGCTTTTCTGTTGTCCTTCCACATGTAAAGGATTTCATCTCATTCTTTAACAGCTTGCTTTCATTTATCAGTTTATCATTTACTGTTCAGATCTCCTTCCCCACCTCTCTTGTTTAATTATTGTAGGGCTCTACACGTCTGTGATTACATTCTACCTTCTAGGTATAGCCATATTCTATCTTATTATGTTACATCTTCTAAGAACTGCAGTTTTCAAAGTATTTTTGTTGAGTTTGCTTTGATATTTTCCGTAATAGTATCTCACTTTATATATTTATTTATTTCTCTTCTTCAGGTTTTCCGTATAACCCATGGTCTGGCATATTCGTTTAGGATTCTTCCCATTTTCTTACCCACTGCACTCCTAAAAGCAGTCCTGCTGATGTATCGCCTAATTAACTTTGGACTTGGTATCATACTATTGCCTTGTTTATTGTTTCATCTTTGGCAATGTCATAATAACTTTATGTAATATGTATTTGCTGTTTAATGAGATTTTACATAGTAAGCATCTTTACAATTTTCATTTATTACATTTTTTTTGCCCTATTTCTGGGTTATATGGTACTTTTTGTATCAGTGCACCATTTCTTTTATCAACTAAAATTAAAGCTAATTACTTAATATAAACAGTGTTACACAAATGGGACTGAGTATGATATTATAGAAATATTTATGTACCTCAGAGGAATGCATAGAGTCTTAGTGGGTAGTGCAGTTACATGAAAGGAGAAGTCTCAGTAGAAGAGGGCCAGGTCGGCAGTCCAGGGGAAATAGGACGTATTTGTTTTCAGAGAGAGGTAGTGGAGTGTTAAAATAACCTCCCTGAAAAGGTTATATGATGAAATCTGTAACAGCATCATGAATGTGCAAGACAAATGTAAAGCAATTCTCATGAATGGAGGGAAGGTAAGCTGCTGGTTAGTATGCTGTTTAAATAGATTATGCAGCATATTCAGTTGATAGGAAAATGGGTGGATTAAGTGGGACATTTTTTTTTGCTGCCATATTTCTTGTTTTTTAACCCCTAATTTCTCTTAATCTTCTTCAATAGTTTCTCACGAGCAAAATTTCTAAAGTCCTTACTAAAGTACAGGTACAGCTACACCTGCAGAAGTCTTTGCCCGCTGCTGCTTTTTCACAATTATTCAACTGTTGTTGTTAGTTTGACAAGCCAGACTCAGAGAATTCATGCAGATTAGTAAATGTGAAGCCATTTTAAGCCCTCTCCTACAAAATCTATGGTTATTAGCTGCTCCCACTCTCAGCTTACTTTCCTCAGCACTCTGCTAGTTTCCCAGGTAACACCTCTCAAGATATTTCACACTCATCTTTAATCTATTTGGTCACCTCTTGTAAACCAGAAGTCTTCCAATCTATGTTACGTAGTCTTATAGGTCAATAGTTCACTTTACCTGTAGTACCTGGCCTATTACTAGGCAAGTGACTACATTTCTCGAAAACATTTACAGATCTCCTTTAACAATGTAGATGACTCTTAGTAGAAAGCATCCACATTACTAACATGGTAATTCCCTTTAAGGAGTGCAGCTGAAGGAAAGACTGACTGTATTCTGGCTTTAAAAATGTCTGTCTGTTTCCTACTGTTTACCTTTCTCTTACAGTGAAGGTCCCTCCTACTCCTTCATCAGATGTATTAGATCCAAATGTTTGACACTAAAGCATTATGTCTAGCCTAGGGACTAGATATCCCTAACATAAAAGTATTCTGCTAAGTGTAAGTATTTAAAAGTTTTCCAATTATGGACCATAGGGAACCCCTAACCTTTAATCCCACTTTATGAATGCTAACTTACTGCTACCCCTCTGGATAGCTCTTCTACTTTTAGTAATAATACTTGCCTGGTCAGTCCCTAATAACTGGGTTACTCTGCCCCTTGTATTAATGTTTGTTGTTACTGGGGAATTAGTCCCCTAAGAATGATAATTAAGCCAATAAGTTGTCATCAAGATAATTAAGAATGTTGTTATCAAGAAGTAAAGGATGTTTGTTACCACTATATAAACCGATGCTAAGACTAGTGATAGATTATGTCCTTGATTTTTTTGTGAATTCATCTAGGGATGAGAAAAGGTTAGAGAAGGTACATCATTTTTATTCAAAATGAATTACAAAATTCAGAAATAAACCATGCATGGAAATAAAAATGGAACTGAAGTTGCATTCAGTGCCTAACACATTACACAGAGATTATATAATAAGTGTATATAAAATATTAAGATATGAATTCTTAAGAACAATGTTGTGTATGGATTTCCACTTTTGATCTAGAAATTATAATATTTTACTAAGGATAGATAGATAGATAGATAGATAGATAGATAGATAGATAGATAGATAGACAGACAGATAGAAAGAACAGTATGAAAAGGAAGTTTTTCAATTACACAGTGACAGATTCTACAAATATGTAGAAGAAACTTGGATATGTATTATGGGGAAAGTTGGTGTTTGTGATAAGGAATTTTGAGAGAGGGCTCTTTATATGGCCTTCTCTGGGTCTTGAGTCTATATCTGGACATTGAGACATTAAGAAACTGAAGGCACAAATACCATGTTTCACTGTGCCAGTGGAAATTACTGCTAAAGATGTGGATGACCCATGTTGATGAGAAAGGCTATGAAAAAGGAGGCGACATCACCAGGTTGTGGGGTCCCAAGAGTCATGATTGATACCCTACATGTGCCATATGCTACCATGGATAGACCTGGTAGGCTGAATCTTAAACAACAATCAGAAAGGATGAAGAAGAGCCCACACTGCTATAAAAAATAGGAAGACAGAAGCCTACCAGAAATGACGAATGTCATGAAAACTGAAGTGGCTACCGCAGCAAGCATGTCCCTCAACATGTTTCAACATCTTGTCTATTGCTCACATTCCTATAGAATCTTCTACATAAGTTGTCTGATGATTCTCTAGTAGTTTATGATAACTAAACATTCCCAGAGAAGGTTGTCTTTAAATGCCCTATATACCTGTTAGATCAGGGTTTTTCATTTTACAGACATTAGACAGGCTAAAAGAATAAAATAAGCTAGAAATGGTATTTCACTTATGCATGCATTTTAGAAAGCAGAAACAACAAATCTTTCACTGAATATTGACCTTGCTGGCTAGGAAATGGTGTTTTATTTATGCATGCATTTTAGAAAGCAGAAACAAAGAGTCTTCCACTGAATGTTGACCTTGTTGAAATAGCAGTTTATTAAGGAAAGATTGCAGAGAGTACTTATGTTCTTTTCTCAAGGAAAGAATTAAGAGATAAGTTAAGCTAAAAACAAAATGTAGCCTGAGGATCAAGGCTAGGGGGTGGATATAGTCAACAGAGGAAAATTACTGAGCAGGAGAATATAATATGCTGTGTTCAGGATAGCAGGGCAGTTCAGGTTAGTAAGTGCACTCAGTCTGTTACTTCAGAGAAGATGTCTAGAGCATGAGTACAGAAAACAGGTCATCTAGAGACTATGTCAGCTTACGTTGTTCATGACAATTAGAATGATGTAGAGCAACTTGAATCAGTACTGTTAATAAAAGCAGTATTTTGGATATTGTGAACATCTAATAAAACCTTATTAAATGAACTACAGTGTTTAGAGAATTCATGCTGAACAGTGCACAAGACTTGGTTCATAAGGGAGAGACTGATACCTATTGAAGCATGAGCTGGGGTAATTAAGACTTTTCTTTCTCAGTCTCATGGCATACAGTGTTTCCAGCTAACTACGGTAAAGTACCATCATATCTAATCTTACAATACCTGAATAAGAGCTCCTCTTAGATATCTATAAGAGACACTGCACAAGTTCAAATATTTTAGTCTTTCATAATAACTTAAATTTTAACATCCATGGATGTCCTTGGTATATTTCCAGTGTACTCTTGCCAGTTTACTCATACTTGTTTTCTAATAGTGTTGCCATACTGTTATTCCATACTCAAGTTTGAGTCTAATGTACCCAATAACAAACACTAACTATCATTTCTGATTTCCTAGACTTTACAAATCTTTTTATACAAACTATAGTTCTATAACTATCATTAACTAATTGGTTTATATTATCATCAGAGGCTGGACAAAGGGTAGTTATCATGCTAGCAGCAGTTTTTGAATGAAGGATGTGTGGTATGTCCATTAACAGCACTGGAAAACACAGAGAACTACCCACCTATTTGCTTTCATGTTCTTTCAGGATGCATTCCCTTACATTGTCTCCTACAGCCGTGGAATAGAAAGACTTTAGGAAGAGTGAAATTATAGCCTTGCTTATTTGCAGGCTTGGAGAAGTGTTTAAAGACATCTTAGGTTTATGTAGTTGTGCGTGATAAACTTCACTGGTACCTCTTATAACATCACTATCTTAGTATCATACAGCTTAATAGCTGACAGTGCAGCACATTTAGTGTAAATATCAGTGCCAAGAGTTCTAGAGTTCTTAAATGCTGCAGTTTATCATATCTTCTCAGGGACCAAACAACTTACAGAGCACTTTATTCTTCCCTTATTAGCATCGTGATTAAATGCAATGTCCCCTTTGGCATGTACCTCATTTCCTCACCAAAAAGATCTCAGGTCTCATTACATAATTACTCTGATAGATTAAAAATCCTGTCTGTCTACTCAATGTCATATTAACTCCTAAGAGGTGATTTCTGTTTAGGCTTCCATGTGACAAATAGCCCTCCGCTCTTTGAATTCCTTCACTTAAATGGTTGTTGTTTGTCTTTTCGGCTTTTTCCCAGTAAGGGGTCTCCACAGCGGAACTCCGGTCTGCTAATGATTGGCAGTAGATTTTTTTACGAAATGCCAAGGTGCCAGCTCAGTGCCCAACCTTCACCGAAGGCACGCCCATTTACGCATGCATGTTTTTTGAACGCTACCCAACCACGGGGAGGACATGCAGACTCCACACAGAAGGCACTCCGAAGCCACGCTGAGAATCGAATGGGAGAACCTCTTGGTGTAAGGTAACAATGCTACCGCCGTACCACCACAGCATTACTTCCTTCACTTAAATAGAAACAATGGTAAAACAAACACCTGCTCCGGAGACCTAAACTTACAGTACCATGTTATCACCACCAGATGGCATAACAGGTACCCAACTCAATGTGTTCCCTGTTTCTAGAATATGCTGCTGTTGCATATCAGGCATGAAATTTCCCTATCAGCCTGTAAAAACACTCTAGATAATTTAATTGGCGATCAGAAAAATTAATCCAGGGATATGGGGAAAATCTACTTAATGGCAGACATTGCAGTCTCAGCCCATGACTTGGTAATGTGGATGAGCATCACAATGGTTTCCTTTGCCATAATCTTGTTAGAACCCATGAACCCATTGGGTTTTCCATGTCTTTTGGTTAATTATTTTTCAGTTTCTTCAGTTAGATTAATACTGATCTTAAAAGTACTTTAGGTATTCACTGCTAGATGGGACTGAACCCGTAGTGGTCCTGCACCTACATAAGGTACCTTAAACTCACAAATCTAAAAATAATGATTTTTGTGGTGAACCCACCTATGCAATAGCAAGGCATTAGGATGCAATGCCGGCTTCCAAGTTTGAATTTAACTACAAACAGGAAAGTGCATGAGGGTTGCAGGATAAGCAGCCAATAGCCTTGTTTCTTTTTACCTTACCTTTTATTTAAGTTTTCTTTAACTGTAGTACAAATATATAGCTTTGGTTATATATTGCTTAACTGAGCAAGTAAAACATTGAACATGAACTAGCAGAGCAGAACTGCTTGGAAATATAACTTGCTGAAAAAAAAAGAAAAAAAACTTTAAAACATATTTATGTGAGGGGGGATCAAGCCAATGCAATCCCCACACCCCCTGCTAATTATATATACACCAACTTTGAGATCCCACTATAGTGGGGCTTACTGAAATCTTGCACTGGCAAAAAGGCCAGCATGTGTGATCAGCTGATTTTCAATCACAAAAAGTATATATATGTAACTGGTGCAGTGTGTTAAAAATGACACATAACTGAAAAATAAAAATAATGCACCAGATGAGGGTCACACTGGCTAAAATCCACTCTTTATTCAAACATAAAAATATTGAGCACTTTCGTCCCTACTAAACTGGGGACTTTCATCAAAATAAAGAGTGGATTTTAGCCAGTGGGACCCTTGCCTTTGATGCGTTATTTTTTGTTTTTTTATTTTCAATCATGCCTACAGTCTTTTTGCACTTCAATGAAGTGAACTTTTGACTGATGGTATGCACACCATGGATTTAGTTACATATATAAATTTCTTACCCTTACAGTTATCATTTGACTTGCCAGAAGCCAGTACACTGTTTTACTTCAATAGTGTTTGAAAGATATGTTTTAAGATATTTTTAAATTTTCATCAGATTTTATTCATTTACTCTGTATCACCAGCCTTTTTTTTCTTTTCAACCCACATAAGGGTATAGTATGGCACAGTGGAATGCATTTTAGTATGAATACTTATTAGCATGCCATTGTGCCATGGTATTTTTTATGGAGTCGCAAAGCATAAATCCTTTAAGCCTCATTACATCCTGCCATAATTTGCAGGACACTAGACTGTCCAATCTTGCTGGCATTGGCTTACTGCAAAAGGGCATTAAGGACTTTATTTAACTGGTCTACCAAGAAATAATGTTTACCAATCTCACTATTTCTGTTGTGCTGTGAGATGCAAAACAGTAAATAATTTCTCATTTCTAAAAATGCAGTCATACAAAGTAGTTCTCACCTTGTTGGGCTGCAAAGTATGATGGGTAGGTGGTTTAAAGCTGTTTTCTTATTGAGTGAAGGCCATGAGATAAATTTGGAGATAAGCTGAAAATGCTATATTTGTAAAGTGTTTTCAAAACTTACTGTAAGCAGTATTAAAAACATTCCTAAAAATCAAAGAAAGCTAGTGATCACCACAATGTTAGAAGACAGGGATTTTTGTCGACAAAAGTCTGCATCTCCAGTAGGTGGAAATCCCAATTCTATAGTCTTTCAGTTTATTTATTTAATGATGGCTGTATAATATTTCATAATAATAAGCACAGAACCTCAGTTTTATTAAACAGGAATAATGTTTGTCTAAATGTGTAACTTAAAGCTTCTTTTATTTGTATTAAAATATTATTTATCAAGTTAGTACAGGATGCCTTTTAACACACAATTACCTGTTTCATACAGGACAGGACATGTTCCAAGAGATGCATCAGGAAATCTGGCTGCTGTTTGATACCAGAATAATTTCTTTGTCAGACAGCCTGCAAAGTCCTTCGTGTATTTTTAATAAATATATTTTTACAATACTTCAGCTTTCTTAATCTGATAATTACTAGCACCTGCACTCCTCTCACGACAGTTAAAAGTCAAGACTTTGCTTTGGGCTCATCATGACCTTTTATACCCGAAGGTCTGCCACACCTGTTATTACCTGTCACTGTACTCCACCCCTTGCCTTTCCAGCATGTAAAGAGTGGGTTTACTTCTAGTCTGGGATTCACAGAGGTGCACTGCATGTCTGAATAATGACTGTGCATTATACGGTTAATACGCTGCAGTGTAGAGAGTACTTGAATAAGCAAACGAGAATATATTGCTTGGCTGAGGACATAGCTGTGCTCCATTGTGAAAAGCATAGCAGCACAGAAAAAGTGCAAGCTAATCACAGCATAGCAATATATACACAAATGAGCAAAGCAGCGGGGAAGTGCTGACTAGTGTGAATCTCACAAGGCTGCCATAGCAACCCAGCAACACTTAGCATGAGGCAGCATATGCTGCACTAGTGTCAGAAAGTACATCCTACCAGTTAGGTGTGGTACACAGTGAACACCTGTGATGTAATAATCAGTCAGCTGTAAGTGGGTTGCTGTCATGAAAAGGTATTAAAGAGGAGCAAAGGAAAGTAGGAAATGGAACAAAGGAAACAGAGGCACACGCAGAAGGGAGGCAGGGTAGGTTCATAGGTTCATATATGCTTACTAGGCTAATGACCACAAGGGCCTTTTTAAGTCTAGCCATGTATCCCAAATCTCTGATACCCTTGATAAGTGTAAGCAGGGGCTTGGGAGATGAAACACTTACAAGCAGGGGTGGGGAGATGAACCATTTACAGGTTGCCTATGTCCATTAGAGGCATAGGTGCCAAGCCAGGGATGAATTTCTTGTTCCTCAATCAACTGTCCAAGTTAAACTTGAATTGGATTAGGGAGGAACTTTGCTTCACATGGATGGGCAGTCAGTTTCAGAGATGGGGTAGTCTCTGTGATACATACTTGTCTCTCCAGCAGGTCATATTTATATCACAAGCAGGGTTTAAGTCTTTAGAATAGGTAATTCTGGTGGTGTTTGTTTTGCTGACATGCAGGAAGTCCATCAGAGTGAGATCTGACAATGTTGTGTATGCCAGGCATAGATCTTCCCTGAACAGTCTGAAGGAGACAGAATACAGGGTAGGGCCTTGTGGTGCTCTGCACAGGACATTTTACTTGCTCCCTGTATTATTTTTGTGGGGAACCTCTGTGGACATTTCTATTGTTGGATATGCCTAGTTAGGTGCATACCAAAGGGGGCATTGTGCTCAATGATAGGTCTGATGAATGCAGAATACAGTCAGACAATGACTTCCTTGGCCCTAGATGCCTTACCTTTATTTATAAGTTGCACAACATAGAATGATTTCTTCATCACTGTAGACATCTAATGGTCAAAGGCTAGATTACTGTCTGTGTGTGTCCCTAAGTGTCTGACAACTGGGTCAGCTCTAAGGGGTGTGTTGTCAATATGATAGTTACCTGGGGTGGATGACTTCCCGAAGGATACTATTATACATTTCTTGGCATTTAGTTTTAGCCCATGGCTCTGACATTCGTTGTTTGCCTGTGTCAGCCATTCCTGGATAAAATTTGTGTCAGTGTGGGATTCAATGACAGCTCCTAATTTGCAATCATCTGCAAATTTAGTCATCAAGAGACCACTGACATTGGCCTTGACTTCAGAGAAGTAAATTTTATGCAGTGATATGGTCCTCATGTTGTATATCTGGAGAGAGAAGGGATGATGGGAAAAGGGAGAGAAAAGGGAAAATGGGTAGTGAGCAGGGGCAAACATACACAAAACATTACAGATGGCTTGGGTATGGATGTGTACACAATAAGACAGTAACACATGGGATGGACAGAGACAGAAAGAGGGCAAAGAATTAGTGATGGGGAGGCCTGGACAATGTACAAGTGATGGATTGTGGAACAGTAAGTTATGGGCACATGTGACTGAGAAGAGGGGGTAAACAGTAAGATATGGACACACGTGACTGAAGAGAGGGGTAAACCGTAGGATATGGGCACATGTGACTGAGGAGAGGGGTACAGACAACATGTTGGTAGCCCAACAGTTGAGAGTGACATTATTGGGACCCTGTAAAGGGTAGACAGCTGCCAGTCGAGTGAATCAGTGAATCACTCTTAGGAGGTGCTATGTGCTTGCTACCCAGTAGGGTACTGTCATGTAAATTGCCTGCTCAACCATCCACCTTAATATAGAATTAAGCTGCAATGGATGATTGAACAAGGCTTCCTGATGAGTAGATGCCAAAGTTTACCTCTGAAGAGATATTCCCAGCACTCTTACCCACCACATTTGCAGTGGACGCAGAGGCTGGTGGAGGCTATCATTTTGACTTAAATAAGGGGTTAGAATGTAAAGGATGCCATTAGTGAAAATGTCTTTCAACAAGTCAGTTGATGATATTCAAACAACACTGTGCTGAAAATCTCTCCTGACATCTGTTACAGCCACGTGGTTAACCCTTCAATCTGCCTGCATTGAAAGAGAAAGGGATACACAAACCATCACACTCATGTAGGTGAAATATACACAACAATGCAAAGTTACAGATATTCTAAAATGAATCACTATTGCAGCAGCCTTGCACTGATTAGCTTCCAAAAGCTTTGAGTACTTTCCAGATGCTTCCCCTACCAGGAACACAGGGAGCCCACCATATTAAAAGGCAGGAGCTGTGCCAAACACTTCAGAGCTTTTTGCCAACAAAGCAAGCACTTTATTGGCAGTCAACCTCTCAGACAGCTAAAATCTTCAAATTGGGCAGATTAAGTCCCTGTTGGGGAAAACCTCTCTTTCAAAATGAATTTTTATGTGTAAAACTTGCATTAATTTGCAATAATGTGTGCGTGTGTGTGTGTGTGTGTGTGTGTGTGTGTGTGTGTGTGTGTGTGTGTGTGTGTGAGTGTGTGTGTGCACTCTCATGTGCTAACAAAAACAAAGTTGGACATGTTTGTTATGTGAAAAAAAGTCTAATTTAGGACAAAAACCTTGTACAGATTACTGTTTAGTGTGTTTTGGGAAAGGAAGTTGTACTTGTGGGGTACTGCTAGTGTAAAACTTACCTCTAAACACCTGTTCCTCTCATTTGAATACTTAGCAGCACACCTAGGCTATGGTACCCACTTCCAGATTTTTTTTTTTTGGTTTACCCGTGGAGCAGCAATCAGTTTCCTTGGTATTATCCTCCCCAGTGCACAAAAAGACGAAGCTTGATAAGGAGTCTCATAGGTTCTTTCCTGCAGGACTAGGGAACACTGTGATTACTAATAAAAAACTGTCATATTTTCTCCATCATTATGGATAGAACTGATATCTGTGTTTTGCTATGGAACTAATGGCTGCCTTTCAAGGACCTAGTCAGTCCTCATGCAGGATGATAAAAATAATTCTTACTCAATCTGACAGGATGTTCTAGTCAGAAAGTGAAGCTTTACAGGAGGGTGCATGGTTGGGGGTGGGGTGGAAGTGTACTTGGTCTGAGCTTCGAGATTCTGAAGGAAGCATTACCACAGATGTCCCTAAGGAAGAAGCCTTCTTTTCAAAAGGTTTATCTGATATGAATGAGTTTTTTTTCAGTGTGAACAGAGTGAAGCTTGTAAGACTCAGAAAATGGTTTGTTACTTAGTACTTTTACAGATGTCTAAGGCAATTCCCATTCCATCTGTTTTGCCTGCTTTAGAGAATGTTTTTCTTACTGCAGCCAGTTTACAAACAGACAAACCTTTATCTGCCAAAATGTTTGATAGATTATAGAAGGTATTCTGTTTCCTAATCCCAAAGCAGACCCAGCAGTTATCAGACTTCCTAAAGCTTCTGCTGCCAAACAGGTTACAGCTTCTAACCCAGTCTATTCAGATAAAGATTAGAAGGTAATAGATAAGTAGAAGATGTATGCTTTGAGTACTTTAACTTTCAGGATTTTAAAGCCCATATGATAAAAGTTTTTGCTTGCGTCTTCTGAGAATATACAGATGTTATTAACTAACTTCCATTTTCTGAGGCTAAAGGTTCAGTACATTTGTCTATGACAGCCATTTCTCTGGTGACTAAGCATATTCTGAATTGTCCTAATAATGCCTCTGACTTTTCTTCTAGAGTCACTTTTGAGAAGACTTACTTGGCGTCAGTCTCAAAACTTTCCTGAGGAAGTAAAGTCTGAATTTTCCCTTTAGATAAAGTTTTTCTTTTTGGCCCTTCTGCAGCTGAGGTACTTAAGTGTGCTAAAAAGTGAAAACTGATACAAGGAGTGAAACAACATTTTCAGTCCTCCCTTTTTTAAACTGAGTAACTGTTTTAACCTTTCCTCAGTCCCCTTTCCCAAAAAATCAATTTAACAGCTGGGGGGACACAGTACTCGGGGAAGGGTGAGCAATATAAAGGAACCTCTAAGAAAAAGAGGACAGCCGACTACCCAGCTCTTCTGGCCCCTCCCCCATCCAGGTGATCTCTTCATTCCCCTCGGACTTCAACTGCCCTTTTGGCATTAGATAGTCCCAGATGGTTGGCTTCTGATGGTGATCCATTGAGGTTACTCTGGCAGTCAGAGTCCCCACTCAATTCCTAGGAATACATTCTTGCTGAAGGATCAAGATTTTTTTCTTTCCATTCTGTACAACATAATATCCCAGGGAGTAATTGAACCAGTGGCCTTCAGTCTTCGAGGCCAACGCTATTATTAAAGAATTTTTCTGGTCCCGTATCAGAAGGATCCTGGATTGACAGTACTGAATCTTTGAGCTTTAAACCTTTATGTCAAGATTCCGAAGTTGAAGATGTTATCATAATTTTGCACCCTTGATCTCCACCCTTGCTTTTGTGATAAAACTATACCTTACGGATGCTTATTACCACAGCATGTCTTAGGATTTGTTGTGTCTGGCTTACATCATCAGTTATTTGCCTTACCTTTTGAACTCTCCACTGCTCCAATGGTATTCTCGAAATGCCTAGTTGCATCATAACTCATTGCAGACTCCAAGGCAAATTAATTTTTCACATTTAAACGATTGTCTAATCTTCACAGACTATTTTTCCAACTTTCAAGAGTCTCTAAAAACTGTTTAGCAATTTCTATTCCACCTGTGATTTCAAATCTACTGGCAGAAGTCTTTTGTCATCCCTTCACACAATATGGTATTTCTGTGATTTTACTGGACTCAATTGAGAGAAATGCTTTCCTTCCTCCTGAGAAAGTAGACATGTTCCAACAGTTCTTCCTGAATTTCTCCAGCCTAGCCCAAACATCTGTGAGAGAGGTGCTAAGAATTCTGGGGTACATGGCATCAATGCTTATTGCAACATCCTTTGCCAGACTACACATAAGGAAGATACAATGGTACCTCTAGAAAAGCTAAATTTGACTCCTCATGTTTCATACATTCTTTCAGGGCAAACTTTACTGCATACAAGCTCAGCAGGACCAGAATACCCTCCTATATATGCAAACATCATCTTAATTCTTCCAATAATTGATCTATTTTTGGGGAACACCTCAAGTAGATCTTTTTGACTCCTTTCAGAACAGGCAACTAAAGAAATTTCTCTCGAGAACTCCTTGCAGGCAGGTCTGGAAGACAGATACTTTCATTCCCATGGGCAGGAGTGTTTCTATATATTTTCTACCCATTCCACTGATTACCAGAGTTTTCTAAAAATCCAGAACTTCTCTCCAAAAATTGTACTGGTGACCCCTTTTTGGCCACGGCAACAGTAGTTATTCCTTATTTTCAATATTTGGTCAAGAGAAAGTACCACAAGCTTTCCCACAGGCAGGATTTACTCACATAAGACAAAGGGAGTTTTATTCACCTCAGTCTGAAAATGCTTCAACTAACTGCCAGGATTAAGCAATTTTGAAAGATTTTAGGCATATTTTTCCTTAGGGTGTACAGCAGGTACTAAAAGAGGCAAGAAAGCCAGTTCTTTGGAAATCATATATGGTTGAGTGGAAAATGTTTTCTAGTTGTTGCCACACGAGGTCATTGGCTAGCCAAGATGCCTCTAGTCTACATCATTGCTGCGAGTTACTATCCAATGGCTTGCTGCACTCTTCTATAAAGGTACATCTGTCAGCTATGACAGCTTGTTTGCCACAGATCCCCCATTCCACCACTACTCAACTAAGATAATTTCTGAAAGGGGTCTTGCATATCTGCTCACCTATGAACAGGGTGCTCTTCTTTGGGATCTCAATTATGTGCTTCTTGAAGGTTGTGGTGTCTCTATCTGAACCAGCTCATCAGGCTGATTTGAGGTTTTTAACATGGAAGACTGTTTTTCTCATTACTCTAACATGTGTTGGGGGGTATCTGAGTTGCAAGCACTTCTTTTTCTTAGACATTGGAGCAATGTATAAGTAATGTTACCTATCTGCATTGTGCTCATCTACAACTTGTCCCAACATATGTGCCTCAGTACTTAAGATGTGTAGCTATACATTCATATTGCATGAGCAGGAAGGTAGCAGAGAGTACTGGTGCTGCTATCCTATTTATTGTACACAGAGCTGATATGAGGGGTTCCTATTAGATGACCGAAGACGCATTCTATCGAATGCATCTTGGTCGAAATTAAAACAATGAAAAGGCAAAATAGCGAAGTGGCTTTTAAGCAAATTCTTTCCCTGCTTGTGCTACTTTGCCATTTTCAGCACTGCAGTGCAATCTCGGAGTTGGTAAATTTAAATGGGGGGGGGGGTGAAGCCCCCTACTTTATGTAATCTTTCAATTTTTTTTCTTTCTTTCTTTTTTTTTTTTTTTGGAACAGCGATTTTTTTCCCTTGGAGAAAAATCTCTGTTCTGAGCTTTCAAGATTGTAAGCTTTCGCTTACATGGGGTCGATTATTCATCATTCATTTTTTTAAGCATTTGATGATATAATATAGTCCCGATATGAGCACATATTGTGGGAGCTAGCTGAAGTGGACCTCCTTAACTATAGCCTTAGGACCACATCCCAGTAATCCACACTCCCCTGTGTTGCCCTATGTGTATCTAGCTCATATTGTATGTCAGGTCTGCCCATCACCTACATATAACTGTTGGGTATGTATATGTTAATATGCCAGTCCCACCAAGTAGTCTGAGGCATCAGTGATCTGTTTGGTGCTCCATTTACATATCCAACTTGTGATCTTCACTATACCAATAACAACCTACTGTATGTATCTCTGTCTTTTATCTTTTTAATTCTCCCAGCAATCCACAGACTGCAGTTCTGCCTCTTGCATCATAGCTGGCATCATGTCCTTCTAAACAGGTGGATGGCAGATGTTGGACAGCTTCAGCCAAGCACAGAATGACACTGCTACAGGCAATTGCTGGGGTAGTGCCAGTTCATTACTCTGTATTAGACATGTGGGATATATATTTTCATAACATCAGTGCTGTAAGTAGCTAGAATCATATAACATAGCAGTGTTGGAGCTGTGTCGCCAACATGATAAGGCAGGCCTGCAGCATAGTAGTGGAGAGAAGTCACCCGGCATTGCAATCCTAATGGATGTGGAGGACTTCCTTGTGTCCAAGCATGGAGATAAAGGCATAAGTGTCATCCTTGGACTTGTGGGCTTACGTGTAGGATTTCCTCAGTTATCACATATGTCGGGGGGGGGGGGGTTCCAGGTTAGTAACCCTACAGAATGTGTAGGGCAACAGTAAACATACAGCATGATGTCAGGACACAACTACCAATGGCTGTTTTCCCATAGTTCTGTCAGGTGTTCATATTTATTACAGTGGAGGGACGTGAATGTTTTATAACTGCAGTTTCCTGTATACCATTTTCAAGCATGCCACAGAGAATCAGCAAGACCATTAGGGGGTCAGCACCATAACTCTGTCTTGTATGGTGTATTCAGAGGCCATATCACTACTACAGTGGCACCTGTACAGGCTCTGGCAGGACAAAAGGCTGTCAGCACCTGTGCACAGTCTGTTGATGACAAGTCACGTATTGTGACACAGTCACATGACACAGTGGCCTTGACTGTCTCCTGTACAGTTCTCTGGCAATTGTGCAGGGTGATGGTGCAGGTTCAGTTGTGCCGGAAGCATGGGCTGTAGTGCCTACTCAGAGGCAATCTGTGTCTGATGTATAAAGCCATGTCCAACCCAGAATTAATGGACATGCTCCACCTGAGGAAATCCAAATCCCTTAGAGCTATACGCTCCAGGGACTTGAACCTCAGCACAGAAATAAATGGGACATGCTGGAGGGACAGATTCATATCCCAGAGGCTCCCATCACTCTGGAACAAAATCCCAATCCATGTTAGGCAGAGCCCCTCACTGACACTCTTCAAGAGAAATCTTGACGAGTGGATGGGAGATCGTAAGTTTACCCCTGGGATCTCTTCTGTGTCCCTGCTAGACAGAGGTACACTAAACTAACCTTAATAGGGCTACCTTCTGTGACCTACTATACAGAGGCACAGTCAACTAATCTAAAAGGGTGGCAAAAGCCAAACACACTCTGGCTAGGCTTATAAATGTCCTAGGGCAGATAGCCTAGTATCAACCTATGAACCTATGACTGCTCACCATCCACTTCTAGGGGATTCCTCATGACTGAGACCACCAACACTGCTTCACCTGTGGTGGTCACAGCAGGAGAGGTGCACAATCCATTAGATGTGTATATACCTACAATATAAAAACCTAGCAATGGTTCCCAGCACTACAGTACATGACTGCCTCATGACATGTGGGTGACACTTGGGCTTAATCAGATGTGCAGCACCACTATCTGTGTAGCTACCCATGTCAACATGGACAAGACTAGAGTACTGCATGGCATTTGTGAGAATGTCACACAAATCGACTAATACCTCCAAGAGACACTAGAGTCCAGGCTAAATCTCACAAGGACTGTAATGGCACATACTGCTGTCATGTCCATCACTATATGAAAGATAGGAAATGTCACCGCCACCCTATCTTGTGGTATTGTGCATGGCCATGGTTAGCAATGTATTAGAGGAGGTCAAATTGGGAGGTTATTGCAGGTTGCACAGTCTATGCCTGCAGGTCTAGAAGTATCATGCCCCTCTACCACATATCATAGGCTGACATAGTTGGCAGCCTCCAGGAGCAGGACATTGAATAACTGAACTCCATTCAGGTACTATTCCTACTGTAGTGAAACCTGCTTGTCACAAGTGGACTTCAGGCAAGTAAGTCAGAACAGAGAGCCCAGATCATGATTATGTAGTAGCACCCACTCCCTGTCACAGTTATGTAGTGATAGCCAATCCCTGTCACAGTCACGTAGTGACAACCACTCCCTGTCACAGTCATGTAGTGGTAGCCAATCCCTGCCACAGTCATGTAATGGTAGCCAATCCCTGCCACAGTCCCTTCATGGTGCCCACTCCCTGTCACAGTCATGTAGTGGTAGCCAATTCTTGTCACAGTCATGTGCTGGCAACCACTCCTTGTTACAGTCATGTAGTGGCACCTACTCCCTGTCACACTCATGTAGTGGTAGCTAATCCCTGTCACAGTCATGTAGTGGTAGCCAATCCTCCTGTCTGGATGACGTTGTCTATGACACAAAGTACCAATTACTGTAAAATTCTTACCTCTGGCTTCAATGATATGGCCTCCCACCCAGGTTATGATGTCAGCCACATGTCACTGAATCCGTTAGCACCTAGGCAAATGATAATGATGACTCACTGCATCCTCCATTATGTGTGGTGTTTGTGGAAATGCCTGATAAACAGTAAATTGACATGCCCTGTTTAGCATAGCCTTTAATGCTGCACTGACATTGCATACTCAGCATGGGCCACAGAGCTGGACTAGATGTCTACTAGGTGACCACTTCACCAGAGCTACCATGTACTGTGACCACTTCACCAGAGCTACCATGTACTGTGTCCACCTAGGGAGGAGTGTGGCACAGAGGCTGCTCACTGTCATCATTGGAAGATGGTGGCAGTTGTAGCTGTTTGTGACATTTTCTATTCCTTGCAGTGATACTATATAATCAGGCATCATGATTTAACAAATGGTAGGTTCATATTGCAGCATTCCTCCTCCCCCAGACATATTTAGACATTGAAATTGTGCTTTTATCTCACTAAGCACAGCATATGTTGTATGATGTTATGTGCTTGCATGCGAGCAGTGTTATACTGCATTTTGGCAATGGTCTGTGGATTCCTTATTGGTGCCATATGCCACGGCTACAGGCTCCGATGGGTATTCTACATCACATGACATGCAATACAAATGTACTGGTGAGGGTGAGATGTGAACACACACAAACTCAGTCTGTATATTCATCACATTACTACAATGCTTGCTCTTAGCAAGGAGATAGACTTGGCGAATAAAAAACTTGTATGCCAGATCTGCAAATAATAGGCACTGCAAGGGTGCATGCAGACCCATTAGTCATAATCTTCCATGCATGACATACTACCTATTAGTTGACAGAATTGTTGCTTTACCACTGAAATAACACTCCCTGTGGACTCTAGCTGGGGCCTTTACTGCAAGATATGTAATTTATAGCATCCAGTACTTTGTGTAGGCAAGCAATGTCACAGAAGCCATGCATGGTGGTCATTTGCCCTGTGGAGCTGGGAAACATATCTAATAATGTTTCAAAGAGTATGCTGAATATTCTAAAAACTGATTTTTGACTCATATTTTTGGTCCATTTCTCATAAAATTGTAGTTTTCTGGCAAATCATTCAGCATGCACAGTGTATAACAGCAAAAATTGCTGCTGGGTCTATCAGTTGTGTGAATTAAGAAAAAAATCATGAGTGGATCAACCAGTCCTGCTGATTTATGAAATCCTGACACCGTTTACCCGCTTAGACAACATCCTTGAGGGCTAAATCAGCCCTGCAGTTGGTCACAAACTGCATGCCTAATAAGTTTAGAAATCATAGTTGCTCTACTAAATACACTTGACAAGCACCAACCCTAACCATCTGGGAGTGAAAGCCTGTGGAAATGCTGTTGGGAAAATGCACCCACCACTTAAATCACAATGTACTGTTATGAAAAATGTTAAGTGCCAAACTCGGGGGACAGTGCTACATTCCTTAGTATTATCCCTCTCATTTTTTCCACAAGTATTTGGTTATTTTAAATATTTTGCACCCATACACATTTTCAATGCTGTGATAAAACTCTCTCTCTTCCACTGCTATCACATGCAACTATTATGACCTGCACCTTTCATTGCTTTTGTCAGTATGTACAAAGAAGGATCCTAATGCCTTAGACTGTAAGCATTCCAATTATTTATCTTATGGCCACATATTTCTATAGTCATATATGTGTATGAAATTCTAATTCATACCAGAACAGATTTATTTAATGTGCTGGAAAATAATTTGTGTTTATTAATGAATGTTCAATGGAGGCTGGATAAATAGTTTCTGTAACTGTCCCGTGGAAATGTATTTGTACACCAAGGATCTCACACAACTTGAAGACTAATAAAAGAAACATATTAGGACTGTGAAGCAATATAATTCATTCCATATGTAGGAAGAGAATCAAAGTTTATACCTCTAGTTATACATTGTTTAAATAACATATAATCAGACTGGGTAGTGCATATAGTGTACTCTTACAAAAAAAAAAAAAAAGGAAACTGCATTTTCCTAAAAAAAATTAATATTTTTTTTCGAATAAGCAAATAGATTAAGGAAAACTGCATCATTTTACTTTTTATTTATTGAAAACATTTGGAGTTGATATTATGAAAATGAAATAAAAAAGCTGTTACTATAAGGAAATACATTAGTTTACATATATTTAGACATGGTATCAATATTGAAAAATGAAAAACTATGAGATATCATACAGGAGAAGATTAGTATGTAAAGGAAAAGGTGCTGCATCTGGTCAATGCACCCAGGCTTGTATCACAGAGGTTTTGCGATAAGAACTTGCACATTATGAACTTGAGTACATACGTATAGTCTCAACACATGCATTTGCACCTACAATAATGACAGCAAATGTAAGATAGAAAATAATCTTTTTTTTCAGGAGACAAACATCCCACACCACTATGCTGAGGGCTTCACTTCCTTATTTATTCTCACTATGGAGTCATTTCTCCTGGGAAAAAGAACAATTTATGTCAAGAAGTGTAAACATCTGTCAGTACAGGACCTACCTAGCAGACAGCAAGGTCACTGGGACTACCTCGCAAACAGAAAGGTCACTAAAGTCTCTTTCAGGTATAGCAACCAACGGTGACATAAGCAACATACAGTTGCAGACAGCATGCTTGAGCACTATTAATACAATCTTAC